>NW_019215161.1:0-23670 GCF_002532875.2 Varroa jacobsoni | reverse complement strand
AAAAATTCTAATAAACTCTATATATATATATATATATATATATATATATATATATATATATATATGGTTCATAGAGTCATGTGTCCCTCGAACGTGCATAAATGCATTGTCCGTCGTATATATGGAGGTACATATATACGACGGACGTATAGTTACACCGCACAGATCTACAGTCACGCCCAGTGTTACAGACGGGTTTCAACCGTCACATCTAAAAAGCTAGGCAAGCAATGTACTAATGTCACGTTTTGAGTAGCATGGACCATGGACTCATACCGATATTCTGCGGTATCGGTTGCGTTGCTGACGGCGGTGTCAGTGCCGGGGATTCAGGACAGCTCGGATCGCTGTAATCTTCCTTCTACGTCTTTGATGGGATCCTTTTTTTTACTTTAAACAGCGCTAGCCTCGTCGGGATAATGACTGATCCTTCGACAAAATTCGTTGTTTAGCGTGTGGTGAGCTGGTGAGCGGTGTAGATCTTCATTTCGAATCGCTTTTATGGGCAATAAAATGGTCGCATTCGATTTCGCTCTAGATAAATATTCTTTTCGGTAGAGAACCAAAGAACGACGGGCCAGTAACGGCCACGAATGAGGATTGGAAAGACGATGGCACCTAAACAGCAAGCAGTTAGACAGACTGCAGTGGGCAGACTTTAGACGCACGGCTGAATCGGTCACTGCTATTAACTGGTAGCGTCTGCAGAAAGAAAAATAATTAACTGAAATAACGATAACCAGTTGATCGTCTGGGTCGGAGTTGCAGTTTGTCATTGGCCTCTTTTTTCCCGTGCTGCTAACGCCCCTTCAAAGGCAGTCGTCGGAAATGCGGCAATCTAAGCCACTAGATTCCAAGCCAACGCTGAAAAACGTTGTATACTTAATTCCTTTAGGCATCGTCTCGAACCTAACTGGCTAGCTCGTTCTTTAAATTCTAACTATTGTGAACCCTCGAAACGGCCCGTTGATAATTCTGTGCATATGTGAGTGTGTACTCATACGATTGATTTAAATATATATATTTTTTTATGATATATTTTTCTTGGTTTTTGAATTTCTCTGTGTCTGTAACTACGAAACAATATTGGTAGTTGCTATCTATATACAGCCTGAGGCACGTATTACCCGTAATCGTTCGTAGCTACTGCTGGCATAAGTTTTATTGGAGAAGAGTCACGAGCCGCACCATGAATAGGATCGATCTGTAACGTTCTTAGAAAAAACAAAAAAGGTTCGATGTACAAATTGAGGAATCAGTATCTTTCATTTAAGGCGGCAAATGGTATGGTTTATAATAATATCATCAAAACAATATTGCTAGTATCGCAGATATTGAAATGAGAGAACCATAGAGAACAAATTACGCTTGTCAATATGCTACACAATAACCGTATAGTACTGTTAAGTAATTGATACTGTAAAACTCCTTAAAGTGTACGATATATATATAGCCAACTTATATGGCAACAATTTTTTTCCGGTTCGTATAGGGCGTATTTTACGCTATCCAAAAAAAGATAGGCTTCAATGTGAGGTATTCACATTATGCTCCTTCACAGGTGATAGTAACTGAATGTCACGGTGTTTGGCTATGATGTTTGATAATGTCTATCTTCGATGATAACTTCAGTTTGGCACATCTCATTTTCGATAGACGTTATAAGGACTTCTTTTGTAAAGTAGAGTATCAGCTAGTGATTATATCAAAACGACGATTCTTAAGCGTCTCTGTTCTCGTGCGCTCTTTCTTCGAACGTAAACAATGACATTGTTTTGGCTTGTTTAAGACGTGTTACTATGCGGTATCGATTTCTATCGGTTTTTCTGTGTAGTTCTTCACCGTTGGTGTAACCGGTAGCTGTTTGTTTGCCCCGTCGTTTCTTGCTCTTCTTGTCCATATCTTCTACGTGCATCTCAGTCTTGTGGCAGTAGCCCTAATACGTAACATCTTCACGTAGCAGTGTTTGGTAAAAGGTAGCGACAACGACTGCGAATAGACAAGAAATCAGATTGATCCTGCAACGTAGGAACATACTTACAGTAAGGTTCCGATCCCTAAGTTGGGATAGTTTGGTCAATTTCATTGTGGTAGTTTTTGCTTTAATTAAGTTAGACGCATATGGCCACCGCCTGTTCAGATACAATTACACGTCTTGGCTGTACGCATATGTTGCATCTGTTTGAAGATCAAGGACGTATTAAGTCGACAGAAGTCATCCGCTGGCTCACCGCTAGCATATATATTAAAACTGCTATAATCAATGAGAAATTAGGGAGTTCCCGTCACCATAGCTAGAAGGGAACAATGTTGACAATCAAAATCCTTTAGGATTATTTGTTTTGGTCAGTAGTTCCGTGTCTACGGCCTGTAGTATGCTATGAATTTCGAAGGCTCATTCGTACTGTAGCTTTTATTCCAGTAGGAAGTTCTGTTCAAGATAATTCGGCAAATACATATAGGCTGCCATGTAGAAGCAAGTAAATGTCCATAAGCGGATATTGACTATACAGGAAACACCGGTTTGTTTTAATATGTTCCCTGTATGCTCAAACGATACCACCCGCTCGTGACGACTGAACGTAAAGCATTGGCCAACTTTTACCAGCGACCAAAGAGGTGGTAAGATAAGGCGAAATTGCGTTCACGGCTGGTGGATATTTTTGATTCGAGGCGACGGTGAACAGTAGTGTGTACCGTAGAGAGGGCTTCCACTTCAACGTAACGATCCCACTGTTTTATTATTCACTGAGTACATCAGCGACTAATTTTTCAGCATTAGCCTCAATATATGAAAGCTAGCGCAAAACAGGACAGTGCATCTCTGCGCCAATGCTTAACAACAAAAAGACTCGTTTATGTTTATGGCCACCGGGGAACTTTGCAGCTGCAGCAACAATAGAGGGAAAGTTGATAGGTAAAATCCCTCGAATCAGAATATGGCGCCGTAATTATCTTCTACGGGTATTTACGAGCGCACCTGAATAGCAGTCTCGTTCTGTTAGCAGTTACCCATAAAAAATGATTGTAAATCAATCCGATTTAATATCATGGAATTATTATAAATTTCCGTGATTATTACTAGAGCATTTTTGATGGGGTTGTTACTGCAGTCAGGCCGCTGCAGGATACCGACAGTTTGCTGATTTGCAAAAGATGCTAATAACATTGAAACAACGGAAACGGGATGAACGGATCCAAAACGATAATCAAGAAATCTTTAAACAATAATTTTTGAAAATCTAAAAATCCTCTGATTTTCTGATGTGCAGTATTCACGCTACCTGAAAATGTGTTGGTTCTCAGCTTTTGAACCAATGTAAGCGTAAAAAGTAGTCCGCACACAATGCAATTGGGTCTTGTAGCAGATAAAATCTATCTAAAACAGGCTGAACAGTTAGTATTAGGTCTTATTGGCATCCCATGCCGTTAGGTCTTCCAAATAGACCAAAATATAGTTTAATTATTATTTAGTAGCTGCGTTGCACCAGCTCTTGAAACTTAGAACATGTCTACCAAATACTTGAATGTTTGAAGTATTCTTCAATTAACAGATGTGCTTTTTTTTTTTTCTCTCACTACATGCCGCTGTACACGTGAATAATTGTCTTAGAGTAGAGTATTGACTTTTAACTGTCTGGATCATTGAGTGGTTTCATTTATAACAGTGCGTACCGGCCTTCTTGTTGAAATCTGTATTTGTCCTAGGTAAAATTGTTATGAGGGAAGCGGTTTGAGCGCGGCAATATAATGAGCCATATCAAGAACTTGTTATTTATCAAATATGATGTCGTAGGTTACCTGAAACGCCTGAGATGGTCGTCTGCGATATGTTGTCAGTTCAAGGGGCTGTTTTGACGAAGATTGTCATGGCTACTGCTGGATTTGTGAAGTTCATATCCTCACTCTAGTATTTTTATCCAAAAAAACGCACCATATAGTTCAATTACAAAATACATATTTAAAAATGAACTAAAAAACATATGCGAATGCGCGAACAGCAAAAAGGGAAATGTACTTACCTGGAAGATGATGAGTGATTAAATGATCAATTTGTTATGTCGAAAGGAATAACTATTGAAAAATATGTTTATCTTGTTCTAATTTGTATACAAAGAACAACGTGTATAACTTCGAATGTCTATCCGAACGGGTACACAACGTGTTTAATACTTTTGTGTGCACGTACCGTAATCGCGTGGGCACTCTTCTTCTTGTGCTGGGAGCCAGCCGTCTGAAGTGACGTCTGAAGGCAGTACCAGATATCAAACGACGAAGTATTTATATACGTAGATGTATTCATACTAGACTGAACGGCCGTAGATAGGAAATAATTAATTCGATGTAACGTACAGAGCCCACTATGATTATGTCTGCCCAACACTAGTAACAAAACTATAGTGAAATGATATACGCCATTCCATCCCACTGCCATATGTTATAATATATGTCCGTTGACAATTCTCTCAAATTAGTGTGTTCCATGTGGATAAACAACAAATAAGGTAGAGAGTCCAAAGAAAACGCTTCAGTCGAGATGAAGACTCACCGCAGTTTTAGCTGGATGATACATTTCACACACTGACCGTGTCAACAGTCACAGCAGTAGTCGGCTACCCGTCGACCAGCTGAACACTACATACGCTACAAAAACAAGCGATTTCTGTATGTAAACAATGAAACATCATAAAAATGCCAACTAAAATCGAAGGATATTGTCCAGGCTGGATTGTTTATGAGCAACCAATAATAACAGCATTAGGTCATCACGGGTAGCTGTGCATTCCGAACGCCAAACAATAGCCAACACAAAATAATTGACATACGTCTATTATTTGCATGCGCGAATGTGTGTGTGTGTGTGTGCACGCGTGTATGTGCATGTGTGTAGTGCAGTCTACTGTAGAAGACTTCATTCGTACGATTTGCTTTGGCCTTTTGTCCTACTTGGAACACTGGCTCGTACGTTGTCCCTTGCTACCTCTGAGGGAATCTCTATGGCGGACGCTGATAGCTATACATTGCAGGACATATAGGGAAGAAATCGTTGACACGCTCTCGAGTAAATTACCATGGTCGATTCGTTACGAAGACACCGCATGAGGTTGAGCCATTAAACGAACAAACATCGAAAAGCATACCATGGACTGCTTCATCTTCCTCTTTCTTTTTCCTATGAATGTGGTTGATACAAGAACGATAATTAACGAGCACGGACCTAAATATGTACATCGAGGCCAATATGTCTAGCTCTTTTTTTTTTTCCCCTAACTTTTATGTAGAAACCTCGTTGTTAATTGACGCAGAATTCTAGTTAGCATTATTACTATAATATATGATCGAGCCTGTAGAAAATCACGAATTAGCAAATGTTGTTAGCAACTGTGACTTCGTACTTGGGTTCCACGATAAAAGATCGCCTTCGTTCGGGTCGCTATTTATTTTCCGTGAAGGAGCAATCACAGAAACGTAGAAGGCAGGTAATTATCATCACCCCATTAAGAGACTGATGTGACGGGGCCGTTGTTTTTGCGCATGTCGTATTTAACCTTGCTCATTAGATTAGATGTGTTTGACAAAGATTGCATTAATTTAGCCTCCTAATTCGCACCAAAATAAGTTGCTGCACCATAGATTTAATTAACTGCAAAGCTGTGAACGTTCGAAGATTGCACGTAACAGCGTAGCTATCGGAGGGTGAACTTAGGCTAAACCTAACTGTAGTAATAATAGTGGGCAGAACCGAGTCGATATAGAAGTTTTTTTTCTGATTTTTAACTTTGCCACGGTGAACAAGAAGGACAGTAGCGCACAATATAGTGACCAGATAAGGGCTCACAAGCTGCTTATCTAGTCTGCTACGGTAATAAGATAGCTTTAGTTTCTAACTATTTGTTTATTTGTCGGCAGTGAATGAATGGTCAACGCCTTGCGCACGGAGAAAACTATGAGATGTGCTATTTGATTTCAACGTTTGAAGGAGTGATAGGAGGATGTCGATACACCGCATCCAATAACGATAGTAGTAATAATCTGCCGTCAAATAGAACATCGTGTGCAGGCTCAGTTACTTAGGTGCTAGCCCTCTCAATCAAATCTAATCCCTATTATACGGACGTATCCATGTTACGTCCGTATTTTGAGCTTGAAACTCGTACGATTATACTGAATCGTATTAGATTTACCATATTTGTGACTTGAATTAGCTCTCCAACCTGTTGACATTTCTAAACTTGTGTTCATATTAGGGTTCCCGATTTCCAGACGTGCTTACAACTCAAATACACTTCCATATGATTAGCATGTAAACAAAGAAATTTATTGGTCCATGGCATTGCTAGGTCTGGGTAAGCAGGTCCTAAAGCAGCCTTCTAGCGCAGCAGCTGTATTCATCTACATAAAACGAAACATTTCATAGGTAACGAGCAAAATTCTGTGTACTGCGTTTGCGGGCTTTGGACATTTTTACTCGTCCAACTGTTTAACGAGGCAAGCAGTAGCGTGTCAGACAATGACCTAATACTTAACAAATGTATTAACATAGCAGCGACCCGTCGCTAAGCGAGTCAGACGCGTCAATCTCGATCCGCCGGATCCTTTCAATTTCACGCTCATTCACTCGATCATTCTTTAGAATAGAATTGTGGAAGCGACAGAACAGATACAAGACAACGGCACACCTCTCAGCGTACTTATCAGTCTATTTGATGGCGGTTAATAGTGACATTTTATGTACGAGATTAGGTCGTCTTTGTTTCTCGCTTTGTTAGTACCGTGTGTACGTACTCTTGCGCGAAGGAGTGGCCTTGTTGACCTTCGGTGTACGTTTCTGGACGTTGGCGGACCTCCTTGTGTCAGCCTAGATGGCTGTCTGTATATATACTTAAGGGCTGATAAAGTCAACGAAAATACAGACAGGCAAACGGAGTAACGTATACGGAGATAAAACAATCTAAAAAGAAAAAGCAAACGAGACAGGGCTAATGACAACTATGATAGTACTGTCATATAGAACAGAGATCCGTAGCGGTGATGAAAACGGTGCCTGCGACGGCGGCGGTGGCCACGCCGCTAACGCATGAGGCCGCAGTGAACCAGAGGTCCCGGAAGTAATCTGATGTTAGGAAGATTTGTTTCTCAAGTATGCACTACTATAGAACAATAATTGGGCACCTACGAATTTGATTCGGATATATTTGTCCACAGTCAGGGATGGTAATGGAAGAGGATGCCATGTCTACATACAATATAAAGTAGACAATTTAGTGGGTAACGGCATGCCATAGCAACATAGAAAGAGAAGGATATACGCTGTTATATTCAGACCTGTCTAGGTATAGCACACATCGTCTTTTGTGGCTATACTAGGTGGAATGATTTTAGCGAAGACTGCTGGTTGTATTTTCGAACGAAATATATCACGTTTGGTGATGAAAATTACTAGAATTTATGTGCTTTGTGGTTAAAGTGGCACAGATTTACGACCGTACGATAAATTATCAGTTGCTTTAACTATTTAATCGACAGTGCTCTCGAATGATGGAGCCTCAGTTTAACGAGAAGATACGGTTGTCTTCACTCGATCGTGTAAGACAAATGTACCTTTTTTTGCAATCACGTTGACATTCGATTAATCGTAATTATTCGTTAATAATTCCATAATAAATATTGAACTATTATGGTATTATTAACAATGAAACCGGTTAGTGGCCGCAGAGAATTAGGCCAAGATGCGATACAACCTACCCTCTTTGTCGAAAAATACTACCTTTTGTCGTAATAGTAGAATAGTGGCAATAATAGAAATAGTTCAAAGCCACTATATTTACCTGTCGCTGTTGTATGGAAACGTATATATAGTAAAAGACAAAGTATTCTTTGTTCCGAGGCGTCAAAAGCCGCGTTACGACTGCCTAGTTCAAGCCAATGTTTATTCTTTCGGACACGGTTTACTGCGTCAACGAATATAGCCACTGTACTAATCTGGCTCCATATGCTGTACGCATATGCGCCACTAGTTGGCACGCTAACTTCTGTTTAAAATTCTGTCGAAATGTCTTCTTCTGTCGTTTCGGTAGGCCGAAATCTGAAGCCGATTCTGAATTTGCATAATTAGTGTTCGTCGTTCTCGTATCATTCCTGTATGATATATAACAACGATATAAGTAAACAGCGGACAAGTTAATGAACCGAGAACCAATCACATCGGTCAAGGGCCGTTTGCGGTCGACAGTCAGCTATAGAGCATGATTGATAGCACCAGCTAGAAACAACAGTAAAAGTTGTCACGGTAGCCGCAGAAGTTACTTGACAAGGATAACTACCATACGCAACGATATCAAAGCATATTTATAGAGGTACAGACACATAGGTACTTATTAACGTGCCTACACAGTTAGCTCGTGAGTCTATCCGACACCAATTTTAAATACTGCACGCTGAATCGTCTTCGTCACAGTATCAATGCTGATCTGTGCCAGCTCTATTGCGTGAGCTGAGCGTCGACGGTCGCTGGGCGATGTTAGAGGCGTCCATTCCTACTTTCCCAAGTTGAAAGTTACTATAACTGTAGCCATCTCTAGCTGCAACTGTCAATACGAGAGAATCTTGTGCTGGTTTCGGTGTTAACGTCGTCGTCGGGGGGTGAACATGGGCCAAGACAGACCTTTCTGGTCGACCTCCCTTCCTCCGCAGCCTGTAACCAAACAAATGTATTTGGCCGCGTTAAACACCATTTGATGGGCGGTTTAGCACGCAGATGAAGCGCACGCTGCACGTGTGCATAGAAGTATATGAATATCTACCTGTATTACGATGACTATAACCGGTCTTGAGCGGCAAATAGCTTTACTTAGTTATGTAATAGAACGCGTACGCACGTGCAGTATCGAATGAACAGTTCTAAGAGCGACTAACCTTGTCCGTCACTAACGGCTGCTTCTGGAGAGATTTAGTGATTTTTCATTAGGAATACCGTAAGCATAGAGAACAGCAAACGTAGTATCACGTACATCTACATTTGCCTTTAAATGTAGCCACAGCTTTACGCTACTTTTTTTTTTAGCTATTTTCAAGCCGTTCTCGGCGCAACATGAGGCCACATCGGGTTTAAAATTGCCGCAGGATTACATCTGTGACAGATGAAAGCAATTTCTCGAACAAGAACTGACCCGCTTCTGATCGCCTACAAAAGTTGATCTCATTCCAATCTAATGTTCTGATCAGGATCAGATCTGACAGGAACGATGGTGCACCAGTAATGTTTAACTGTGTGGCTCCGCAGAATAATAAGTAACCGAACATGCCGGCAATTACTAAGGTCGACAACGTGGACGTTCCTCGATGCAATATTACTGTTAACTTGTAACGTACACTTTAAACAGACTGATGAAATTCGTTTCTTGTCGTCCGCCGTGACTCGATAACCGTTACAACAAATGATCGTCGGATGCAAAGATCTCATTTGAATGGCGGGAATGAATAAAAAAAAGTAGTGGGAGCTCCTTACAACGTTATTTATAGGGCGATCCATAGACGCAATGACTGGTGTCTATTTTGTTGTGACTAGATTACGAGGCATTATCAGTACGATACACCTATTTCTGTGTAATGTTATAGCGGACTATTATTTGGCCGTAGCGACGGCTGTGTTAAATCAAGATTTGGCTGTCATCGCAATACGCACAAATTGAATTAAATTCAATTGATCCGCTTTTACGTAGTATTCCATCGAAGTAACGACAGCAAGACTTCGGACAACTTCTTCACTGTTAGCTAAAGCCGTTGTGGCAGCGCGGACGACAACATTGTTGTCCTCGGAGATGTCGCTGGCGCCACCGTCGGCGTCATGTCGTCAATCTCTGGAATCATGCCATGAGACTCCGCTGTGATTAGTTACCATCCCTATACTTACCGAGTCAATCGGTCCCTAAGCGTTTGCTACTGGCAGGCCAAACGTCTTTTGATTTCAGAAAGACTCTTGCGCGAAACTAGATCATCTGGTTGTTACTAGCAGTTAATAATCGTGCGCTGGGTAGAAACTTTTAAGTGGATTTGACCGCCTGCGAGGAAACACGTTAAGATTGACATTAGTATAAGATTGTTCGATCTGCTTTTATTTTATTAGATACTTTTTGCTGACAAATGTGCGCAACTGGCAGTGCATCTTTATTTCTCGCTGGGTTTGCTAGGAGGCTGCTGAATTATACTAATATTTTGCTATGTTCCCAATACGATAGTAAACTTGTTCCATCAAGGTCCACACGGCACAATGTGCATGAGGAGTTTTTGCCAGCGGAGAGCGTTTTCTTTAGTAGCCATATCTGCATTGATTAATTAACTTTTTGTGGTCCCTTGTTCATATAAGTTCTCGTGCGTCCGGACGAGCCTTCCTGTCCCTTTGAACTTTCAAATGAGCCAGCTTGTACTTCAGTTCTTAAGTGAAGCGAAGTATGCTGCCGGCAGATGCACATCGTTACCATGTTTGTCTGTGATAGATCATATGGGTCACTAGACAACGACGAGATATCCGTTGGCCTACTTACTGAAGAATCTTGACAAGCTGGTGTCCTCCGGCCGCCTCAGCCACACCCTTGCAGTGCTATTATCAGCAAATACCGAAGACGCAGGTCACAGTCGTTGTACTGTTATTGCAGCTTGGCCTAAGCTGCAGGCAAAATGGCCATGTCAATGCGAGACAATTGTAATTGCTGTTTGTAGGACAGAAATGACATGTCGGTTACATGTCAGTAAACACTTTGAGGCAGATTTCAATTCTTGAGCATCTCTAGGTTAGTGCACCTTATGTTGAAATCAGTAAAGGTTTAACATTAGTGGTAGCAATAATTATAATTAGAAATTGTGAACTTGTCATGCCAGACTTGCGGGTTGGGATTTAATAAATTCTAGTGAATGTCAACGACCACTTATCTACGTAAAAGACCAAACATGAATTGCACCCTTCCCTGATACATAACGCATAGACTGTGTAGCAAAATATCGGAAACTTAGTGCGCACTCATCTGGGAATGGCGTGTTTTCTATTATTTACAAATCTATTGCCTAGATAACATTTATCGATTTTTATATTCTATAGTACACGATCATGTGTATTGCGGACCCGCGTCATACCAAATGTTCTCCATATCTCTCAAATACTAAGAACCGTTGCAATAACGGATGGATTTTTCCGATACTTACGCCAGGTACTGCTTAAAATAAGAAGCAATGATCTCCTCGAAGGGCGTCGGTAAGCGAAAAGAAGCGCGTCGAACGTCCGGCAGGCAACGCCTGTCCAACTGGCAAATGCGGAAAGCAGAAGTGGCTATAGTTGTAAACGCTTTCGAAGCCTCCCAAGTGAAGCGTCTGTTGATTTATCCATTTCAGCCAAGTGTTCAGCTGCGCCGGTGCCTGCAAGTAGGTCACAACGCTCATCGACCTAAACAGCCTTAATATCAATTGCTGTAACCGTCGATGCCGTTAATGGTCAAGAGCCTGCAAAAGTATCCGCCATTAGCGACATAGAACTGCTAAATACTGCTTGTCGGCAATTTTTCATCTTTTGTCCTAAATGTCCTTGACTTTTTTCCGTCCGAGTGGAGACCACGGACGTTTTGTGGCGCTATTCTCACCGGAGCGCAGAAACTATTGGGCTATTCATATTCGCAGTTGCACTCTTACATGGGCTAGAAGCGCTTGCACAAGTCGATAGTATTCTTCCAGCGCTATCAGTGCCAGAGCAAAGGAGTATTTCAACATGCGAGCCTAGGTTTCATTTTCTGTGGTAACAGAGCAATAGTTTCAGAACTAGCAAAGAAAAGCGGTAGCTAAAAATATGTTTGACTGATTTTTCGAAATTTTGTTCAACGTTAACGTTCACTGGTTGAAACACATGTTTGGAATACTACAACTACCACATGTGCTCAGAACGAAACTATCCCAGAAGCGATTTAGGATTAGATAAATCTGCACTGATATTCCTTCGAGTAGGCTGTTTACCCCGGGGTAAACTCTCACAGTGAAGCGATAACTTTTCAGTCCTTTTGCCTCATTAGTATATTATTACGGATCGTAATTTGCTGGCTTATTGATACGATCGACAGATGCCTGCCACATCCGTTACATATAACCTAACCGTAGCAATTAACCGTCTTTTCTCTTTGTTCGAAATACCGCATAGCTAACGTGTATATATATATATATATATATATATATATATATATATATATATGTCAGACATTTATTATACATTTTCGAAGTCCAAATGGTCTAGCTGGAGGCACAGAAGTGCCCCTAGGCCACTTATGCATCGCCATGATAGAGATGTTGCTAGATAAGGTTTCGACGCATTCGTATCAACTGTGATTGTGCTACCGTCTCATGCGCTCGGCCTCTTTCTTTTATCGTAAACGGAAGTCGTCTAGCTTCAAGCAGATGTCCATGCAAGAGTTACATGTTTACATGGCAAGTACTGAATGTCTGCACATGTATGTATTAACTCGCTGTTCATAGTAAAGACTCGTGGCCAATCCTGGATCTCAATTTGATAGCGGTTAGTGATAGTAACGCGTGATAGATCTCAGCGGTAGAGTTTTACTGTTACTGCCAGATGTTGGAGAAGAACGGAGTTTGCCTCGCAAGAAATGCATCAATATTATTATTTAAGCTTTTTAAGTAATCACTAAACTGCGACCCTTCATCAAGCTGCATGGATCACAATGCTTATTGAATTTATATGTTTGTCTTGTCGGATAAACGGAGCTAACAGAAGTGCCACTGAGCGCGGCTGACGTTGGATTTATGGGCTGCGCTTCAGGTGCTTTCCAACGTACGTTATGTACGTTCAATTCTGCCGCTAACCGCGCTTAAAAAGAGCGGACTCTTTTTACCACTATGGAACGCTGTCTTTGTGGAGCCCAACAGAGTAAACTCCAAGAAATGGTAAATTTACTGTTATTTTTACTTCTCTTTCACCCATTTTTCGAACTCATCTAGAGCGTTATGCCAGAATCTGCCATTTATTTTATATCGATCGAATTGTTGCTCCTGCTCCTGTTGCTTTTTAATCTCACAGACCTCCACTCTATCCTTTCTCCCAACAACGAAATTTTACTACACACATTACTCAATGAAACAAGCACTACTTTCTAAACCTTTCTTTTTGTGTGGCAGGTAATTGTTTGTATGTTTCAGAATCTTTTTGTTGTTTGTCATTGTAGTACTAATACGTTTGAGCGGCAGTCAATATGGTGCAGCTCCGTAGCAGCGACAGGATTTAGTGAGTTTTGTCTTCTCAGTCCACCATCTTCGTCACGACAACTCTGTCATCCGCATCATTGGCAATAAGTAAACTGGCTAACCGTCGGCTCACTCGTTCGCCTTCTTAAAAATGTTCAGCGTATTTCTTTTTTTCCTTCTTTACAATGCATAGGCCGTTACCACTATCACTTTGATTGCTCAGCCGCTTCCCCATACACCCACGACACATACAGACAGCTGCTGGCATAACTGGGCTCGCTTATGTTAATGTTGTTGTTTTGTATGGCCCGATCAATACGCTTGATTTTATCGGAGGTAACTTCGGCGTTGACCAGGGACGACAAATGAAAAACGCCCTGACGCGCTTTCAAACAACGTACCAGTGCTTCTCCTGCGTATATCATGTGACGTTATTATGACGGTGACAGCGGCGCGTCCTTCATAGACGCCGCTGACAAACCTCTGGATGCAAACAGTAGTAGGGATACATGAGCCGATCATCGGACCTCTGTTATTCAAAATAGGAAGAGGATGTATAGATTGAGCATAAGTAATACGATTGTAGACACCTCTGGCAGGCTTTTCTACGACGGCACTTACTGCTCACTATTGGTGGCCAGCGAGATACAATTACGTGCGGGACATTCGAGTGACTTAAATACCAGAGGCGCTGCTGTCGCTTTTCCTGATGGCAGGGTCCACGATACAGCTGTCCGCGTGGACGATTGCTATCTGCCAGGATGCTCATGGCAGTGTCGGCCTTTTCGAGGCTGGAGCCGTTTGCGACCTGTTATAACTATCGCTGATGTTCTAATTGTGTCGGCTGTTTCGGTCAATGTCACGGTTCCCCTGACAGCTTCTGCGTCGACAATAGACCTGCCACGTACATACATGTATGCGCGCGTTTTCTGGCGGACAGTTGATCTGTTCGTCTGTCCATATGGCAGACCAATAATAACGTCACACAACGACGAATGAACCCCAAGAATCAGTTATGTGAGCTGGCACACGAACGTCGACGCTTTTGCCGCTGCTTGTGCGCCAACCCATTAATTAATAGAAGGGGGTAAACGGCTTCTGGCATACGCATATTTGAGACTATACTTGTTTGCTGGTCCAGCTTCATTCAGCAATGATTCTAATTTGTCCGAATAACAACCTGGCAGTGTCGCCGTTCAACGATGTGTTGTCGCCGTTTGTAAACGTGAATAGATAATAATCAATTGACGATCATTGTACAGTTCAGAAATATTGACGGGCTTGTCTTTTTTCAGCGCTCTTGTGGCGCCTTCCAGCCAGCAATGATATAGTTATAGCTTACATGTTTAAAAGATGCTAATAATAATTTAATGGTACAGAACGTATTTGTCAACAGCTTTTGCTTCGTTGTTCTTTATCGGCTCAAGAAAATTTCATGCAGTCAAATAAGCGCCGTCCACGAAGTTCCCAAGCCTGCAACAGATAATTATACAAGGACAGCTCTTATTGGCAAGTTCCAACTCTTTTTTGTGAAAATCCCTGGAGTTTGACAGCCGGTTCGCACAGCGACTACAGTTGCTTGGTAAGAGGGCTGCTGAAACACAAAATGCACAGTAACAGCTATGGCCGCAGAATGTGGCACCCAACGGCAATAGGCGAAGTGCGAGTTTGTCGAAAGAGGGTTTCGACATCAGCACTATAACAGCGGATCACACGGATGACTGCTATGGACAATCGTAAAATTTCTTCTAGTTATAACGATATAATGACAGCTAATATCTATTTTGACCCAGGTTACAATTAGTTTCGTGTCGACAGAGGCCTTTATAAAGGATCAGGGAGGACTGAAATAGAATGCGAGGAGTATGTGGTGATTTGAACGTGCAAAATTATCCTTGTAAAATGCGTCTTTTTTATTCAGCAGCATCGAGAAATTCGGAAGTTAAAGTACGGTTACGCTGACATTGTGGAATCTAGCCAGACATATAGTAAAACTGGAAATACGGGCCTGTTTATGCTTCTACTGATGCGAACCATTTTAACGGACGCTAATATATACATATATGAAGGTTATAATCTAGGCATTAGATCACTAATGTTTTTGCACTTGCTGGTATGTATTCTTCACTATTTGATAGATTTACTTATTTAAATTCGGCAGATCATTTGATGGTTAAACGTGAGTGGAGAGTCCATATAAATCCGTCGTGCTTGAAAAGGGAACTATGGGAACGTACAGTGCCGTTCCTTTAGAGAAACAATTCTAAATCCCTCTCTAAAACTGTGCGATAGGACTTAAGTCAAGTCCAAACGTTTTAGTTTGTTATTTTGCGTTTTTAGTTCTGTCACGTTCCTGATTTCTGTGTATAATCATAATTCAGTGGTAGATCTATTTTCTTTGAGGCGTGGACAATGTGGAACAGTATAAATTTCCTCTAGCTGATATCGCGCATTAGACGACAAGGTCTAGTGAGGAGTCTACTAATGTTAAGCGGCTTTTTGAGTCTCGCCATTCTTTATTTTAAAGTGTCACACGACACGTCGCTGTTCACCCTTTCAAGAAATGTTTTTCATTTTGACACGTTCTGGTCGTCCAAGTTGCGCAATCAACAGCGAAGAAAACCAACCCAGCCCTTCACAAGTTAGATTCACATATCAAAGTTACAAATAGCATCTCTACACGTGATCTATGTTCTAAATAGCTCCGCACTTTATGGGGTCTGGTTTTCGGACGCGCCACTCGGTCGTGACGGAAAGGCGATTTCGTTGTTCATTTTATGTGTTTTTCTACCTGAACAGCAGTGGTGAGCATGTATATATGTGCGTGTGTGTGTATGTGTGTGTGTGTGTGTGTGACAGATAGATGGGTAACATAACACGAGTTCTTCTATTTGTTATTATTGAAACTCAGAAACCACGTATATATATATATATGGAGCGAAAATTTGTAGGGGATAGTCAGTGGTCATGCGGTCGGAGGCAGTGCTTGCAGGTCACACTTAGACAGTCCGAAAAGAAGACGACGTAAGGCGAAGCAAAGCCACGTGTTGAAATTAAGCTTTTCAACATAATCTACTTGTTATTTCCATTCGCTTTGCTGTCCTTAACCGTCGTGAGTGCCCAGTTGATACATGTCGTAGCCCGCCCGCGGCTGTGGCTCTGAAGAAAGTAAGCGTAGACGTTTCCGATCTATTTCTGAGCCCTCTCCCTCTCTTCTCCCGATCTTTTTGTCCCGCGCTTTTCGAAACCCTTTTTTGATTTAAGCAAAGCTCGTTTTCTTTTGGCTACGCAGTAGCTAACGGATAGGAATAAACGAAAGGCCAAGGGCTTGATTTTTCGTTGCTACTGATATTAACTATCTTGATCCGCCTCTCATCTATTCTTACGACCGTTGCATTGTTACCCATGTTGTCAGCAGCTTCGGTCATAGCTTGTTGTACCCGCTCCAAATATCTAACAAAACGGATGGCGGCTGCTGAAGGGATCGGGGTTTGGGGAGAATCCACAAGTAAAGAAAATCTGTTGCAGAATAAGAAGATGACGACGGGAAGAAACTGTGGCAACGTCATCTCGCGCAAAGAATAACAGCTGCACAGTAGTGGTTAACAGTGTTATCAACTATAGGGAGCAACGGCAACCACATCGTTGCCCATGGTCGGGATCCTGCATTGTTTGCTCCAATAGTTTCTATAGCAGTTAAGAATCTAGGTAGGGCAGGTGGCGACCTGTTTGCTATACTAAGCAAGTAAAATAGCAGTAAAAAAATAATCTTTGTCCGAATGGCGTTATTTAGTGGATTACATGATTGAGGGGTAAAGGGAGATAGTTGACTCCATACCGTAGTCTGGTCCTGTGGCAGATTCGAATGACAACGACTTTTGCCGGCCAGTGCCCAGCGTTCAGTGCCTCTTTTGACTACCTGAGCCGTTCGGTGCTTGTGGGTGCTCAGTTTTCGGCATGCAAACACGACCAGCTGTCTGCCTCAGCGGAAGATAGTAGATGAGGTTACACCAACGCAGGTCAAAGTACTTCAGGAAAGCGGCACACGGCATGGGAAAATGACACTGAACGACATTTATATCTTTTAAAAAGGGAATTCTCGGCTAGAAGCACGTACATATGAAGTATTGCTATTTTTTGTGTGTATGTGTTTATGACAAAAAAACTGGCTGACGTAATTCAGCAATGCGGATTTGTTATAATAATTTATTTTACTGCCAGAACAGGATAATTGGCAGAACTTTAGGCCAAGGAAAAAGCAATCGATGTAAAGTAAGACATGAATTTCACACGGGTAAAATGGTCGACAGTGTTAAGCGTTAGGGGGAAGCCGACAAGGAATTGCGATGGTTGTGATAAAAAAAAAAGTACGAAACCATATCAGAATTTATCCGCTTGCAGAGGGGGATCTGTAGTCCTCGCCAGCCAATTTTAGTTTTTAATCTTGAGTGGACATTTAGAGAGGGATGCCAAACTCTGCGGGGCAGCCGTGCATAGAAGAAAAGCAGCAAACATTAAGTGTACGGACAGTGAAACGATTTGAAAATTATTATTTACAGCTTCTCAAGTACAAATCCACAGTTTCGCTTAGAAAAGGACACTTCTACTTGATATTTAATGCCCCAGTTAGACAACACCACTATTGGTAACGATGTTTTCCAAATGACTGTGATCATTAGCCAGATGTATAATACCAGCCGCCGGGAATCTAGGTTCAACACAAAGCAAGTTGACTTTGAAATTATAACTCAAGGCGGACACTCTGTTTTAGAAAAAAACTTTTCTCGTGCATCAATACTATTTCCATGTATTGTACCGTTAAGTATGATTCTGACGGCTAACTGCTATTACGTAGTGAATACATATAATATACTGTATTAATAATCCATGTAGCAAGCCGTTAAATGCTAGTAAAGCCAGTGTTACACCTTCACATCGGTTAAATCCAAGTAAATGTTCCTCAAACGCAGGAATCATACTGGCCTTAGTCCACTGACATTTAGCACGGGTCACACTCCCGTAGATATCTTGCATGTTGAGCATTCAGACGGCAAACTAACAACGGATATGTTATTCAGCGACATTGTCTTCGTATCATGGCAATATAACCCCGTCTATGACCGCAGAAATCACCACATTCAGATGCCACCACTGGTGATAATTGCCATCGTGCATTTTGCCGTGCGATGTTTACACTAGTCATAGCAGAATCCCAAAAGCTCTACATATCCGACAGTTTCTATCATCGCGGATTCGTTTCGGCCACCAAAAAGTGCCGCTCCTTCGGTCGCTGCTTCGGAAATCAGCCTCGCCACGTGGCTCGATACCAATAGTTATCCACTATATTCCGTACGCTTGCTTTGTTTCCCGTTTTTGCCTTTATCGCAATCATCGTTTATATCACCTTGTCGCGTAGCTCGCCGTGTTCATCGTTTGTCTGCATTTCTCGTATGGCGAAGCTAGTGCGCCTGACGAAGGCACATTTTGAACGCAAAAACATTATATATACGTACATATATAGCGCGAGCTGTGAGTCCCTTTTTGGCCACTCGAGTAACGAACTGTTCGTTGTTAACGAAGAATGACAGGACAGCGCGCACGAACGAAAAAGCAAAACGCTTGCTCTTTATTCTCGCTTGAGCCTGCATGTATCAATGTGAGTCGAAGTTGGGGGTCATCGATTCGTTAAGGTGAGGCCATCTTGACGTGCTTGGTTCCATCACTTTTTCCTATAGTGTACGGAACTAACATGAAGCAAATGACGATTTGTTCTAAACAATGGAGGTAAAGTAGAGCAATTGGACGGCAATTATGTTAAGCGCTCTTTTTAGTCGATACGCTCAAGGTCTGTTTTTATCTTAATTAGAAAAGGTTTCCCACGTCAATTAAATTTTTTGCCAGAGCAATACCACCGGAGAGGTTTTATGTTTAAATGTTTCTGCATAGGCCAGATACGAAACAAGTCAACCGTTTTCCAGAAGTGATACCCGCATCCGGCGTACTCTTTTTCAGTGGCTCCCATATCGCATGACGGTGACAAGCGGCACACCGCATCACTAAGCGGGTGGCCATACCTGCTAACCTTAATTATATAAGCACTATGCGTTTTTTAGAGCGACGCTTGTAGTTTCTACTCTGCGCTGACGCTTTCAACGGCGATTTAACAACAACTGCACAGAAATGGCCAAAAAATACCTAGAAAACAATTCGAAAATATAAATAGCATCATAACATGGATCACCGGGGTAACGCGTGTGCGTGATCGTTTGAGAATGACTGAACCTTAACTGTATGCGCAACCAAAGTGTCATTGCTTTATTTACTTCCTTTGTTAGCGTTAAGGAACACCAAATAAAGGATAGCCACGCACATACACTGCATCGTAGTACAGGCCTTTTTTACATGGGTGCTAGTCACGCCGATTAGACGAAGTACGTCGGACTATGAGAATCTCCATCTACTAGAAATACTATAGAGGGCAAACACCACACTACTACGATGGATATCATGCAAATTAGCTGGCATAAACGACGACGCCAAACGCATTATTATTACGCCGTCATTACAATCATCACTTACGTCAACGCGACCTTGGGGCATAATATCACTGTTAAAAACGTCAGGAGGCATTGTGGAAAGTTGGCGTTACTGTTAAGTGGCAATGAATAGCGAGGACCTGATACGTTCTACAATACGGCTCATGAAGTGCGCAACTTTGGAGTTTAATAATGATTATATATACAGATATATATGTAAGTGATGCTGGTCTCTAGCTCGGTTCGATTTGCTTCCGTCGTTCATTTGCAGAAGCAATAGCAACTGGGCGATTACCTCTCTGGAGATCGGCAAAATCATTACTCGAATGGACCGATTGATACCCGCGCTGCGGCTCTATCAATGCATGGGAGCTATGAAATTGACTAGTTAACTCTTTAAGTTACTTTTGTGAAGCTGCTGGCAAAATTATTGCTTGACCTTTAATACCTACAGATTGATTTTCGGGATTGTTCTGACTAGAACCAACACTGTCCATCCTGAAGACCAACTAGTTTGGAGAACTGTTAATATTATATTGTTTGTAGCTCATAAGAAAGAAGAATGTTTGTGATAAACATTTTTATTTAACAAATCAGTCTTCGGTTTCATGGTTAACAGATTTTCAGCTGATACGAATCGATTAAACCATTATTTCTATGGTCTAATTCTATCGTCCACAATTCGAAAAAGGATTGATATCTACGTTTCGTTATTATTCTTAGGTTAGTCTTACGAAAAGAAGGCCACAAATCATTTCTACTAGCAGTAGAGCAATGGCGCGTCACTAGTTTACTGTCACGTAACATAGCCAATGGATTCTTATAGACCCCAAGATATTGCCATTTATGGCTCGATTGATTCATGCGTTTCTCATGATTGGCTGATCAATTCGTTTTGAGTAATGGCAAGTAGTGCGACGAGTTAAAGGCTGTTAGAAACAAAAATACAATCAGAAAAACAATAACTTACTTGCGTTCCCCGCCAGGTCTTGTCTTCCCACAAATATATGCGTCACTTTCACCTTGTCAGCATCTCCCAAGTTATGGCTGCTCGGAGACGGGCTGTCGAGCTAACCGGTGACAATCCACAGAAATGGCACGCTATGAGCGTGCAGTCGTACGCATTGGACCGGCTGAAATCAATGACACTATGGGAAAATATCACTCACAGGGTATTCGAACAACAGTGTAGTAGTAGGTAGATAGATGTACATATATATTACGTTCAGATTTGATCCTGGCAAACATTGAATCGATGCTAAAATGTTTACTACCGTTTACATTTATTAGTCATTTACGCTTCGATTCGGTCAGTGGCGACTGGTCACCATTTTGTCTGACCTATTTTGACGTCAGTGACGAAACAGTCATAGCTCTTAATAATAACATCATTATTACTGGGTTATGTGTTTTCATCTTTTTAACATTATCGAGGTATGCTAGTAATCATGTAAATAGTAATTGGGTTTCACAGAACGATATCGACAAGTAGCTCATATGGTACTGCTATAGAGCAGTAACAGCATTCGGATCCATACCATGTCCGACGGGGGCTCAGTACGTGCTTCGACAATCCGCTTGCAAAACATATTCCGCATAAGGCTTCCCACCGTTATCCAGATGATTCTGATACAGGCAATCGTGTAATATATACATTCATACGAACGGTAACCTCATTGGTTAGGTACTAGAATCTCATCTAATTACTGGACTGCATCAGTAATTAGTTAGCACGTGGCTGAGCGAGAAAATATATTAGATCGCTTCTATGGTTAGGGCATACTTCCTCCGGTCTGATAACTTCTATAGTAGAATACTTTTCTAAAAATTAGCTACGGCAGCTTGTTGGTTTGACATTAACATTGTCTGCCCCGTTGGATTGATGTTGCAACACGTTTGATAACGCCCCCTAATTTGATTGCATCTAATAAACGTACGCAGATGTTTTTAAACGGTGGTCTGTTCGTAGAACAAATTTGGCTATATAATGATGCAGTCATGAACAAGACTGTCGTCTATGTACAAGATTACATGAAAGCCTTCATCTGTATGATAACGACGTCACTTTTCGATGACTCATTCGCGTGTCGCTGACTAGTACAGACTATTTTCTACTTTATTCTACTCTATAGTAACGACCGAACCGAAAAAGCTCAGAAATTAGCGCCCCCAAAAGATAATACGTTTCTCAGGATTGTTTCCAGCTGTAGTGTAGACAAACGCACAATTAAACGTTATAAACCACTTCTTCTGGCTATGATTACTCTATCATCGACCTCTGATAGAAGCGTGACAATTAATCGGTATCATTACGGCATATAAATGAAAGCCTCTAGAAGTTTTGAGGGTCGATGTATGCAGCGTGTAACACCTAGACTAGGACTAATTTTGGCAGGCTGTTTATCGTAACTGGCCTACGTTCGTCCGCCATTCTTGGCATTAGCAAAGAATCTGTTTCTTTCTAGAACTTCCTAGAAAATGTGTCATGCAATTTAAGCGAAGTTATTCAATATCTCGATGAGCCAAAATTGGTGTTCTTTGTTCAGAATTAACAATTTTTTTTTATTACATATTTGTCACCTTTATGCGGTTTTGAAGAAAATATTCTATCGGTTTCAGTTTGAAGGGCTTAGAAATCTATTAAAATGGCTCAGACAGCCATTTTTGATACGCAAATTAACAGCCGTCTTGGAGAGGAAAGTATGAGTCGTTGCTTGGGTCTTCCAAATAAGCCTCACCATTTAGTGGTTTTGGAGTTTTGTTTCGTTCTGAATTCTTATATTTGCCAAACTTATAGAATACTATCGGCGTAAGATTTAACCGCTTTTTGGACTGAGTTTGAATTAAGTGACACTTTAACTAGTTAACAATATCGCTTGACGCGTAGTTACTACCGGCATGCCATTTGCGGATTCGAGCAAAGAAATAGTATTTTGAAACTAATTAGTGATTCTATATATATATATACACAAGTACTTACACAGATTTGTGGGCGGTATGACAAGTTGTCAACTTTGCACTTTTGCTATCGCGACGATGCTGCCACCACTATGCTAGCAGATGTGGCTTGAAGAAATCAAGAGAAGATACTATAATTATTGTATAATCAACAGTTTTTTCTTATTTTAATCAGATATGTATGCTTGTTTTAGGAAGTCGTCCTGTTTTTCCAGTTGTTTCTAGATTTGTTGAAAACGTTGTTTTCTTAGCCGAATGACCAGGTCATCTCAATACTATCACGCATCGAATGAATATGATGAACACCGCGTGTCGTGGTGTTCATTCCTATGCTCCTATACTCATTCATTGTGCTACGGACGGTAGCAACAATTATATTCACAACGAAAACCGAGTTGGTCCGATGTCTCATTAGCGAACTAATGCATAGAACCGTTTGTCGCTATCGTTTGATAGAACCATATAAATAAATGCAAACAATGAGTCTTACGTCCGGTACTACCTTCGCTAGGTGTCAGACGATAGACGTTTACCAGCACGAAGCGAACTGTGTCTACGGCCGATTTCGAATCTAGACCACATCCACCTCATCATCGGTGCCTAAGTTTTGGTAATGGACAAACTGTGCCATAACGGGTATAGGACCAGTAGCCGTTTGGCAGCGCCACAAAAAAGTCAATCTGACACAATCACTAATAATTATAGTACGGGTTGGCAACAACCAGAACGATCGGTACGTCCGCGACCGCCTTCATCTCTTTCAAACGTCAACAGCTTTTTGCTGCTTTTAGCATAGTAGGGTTACGGCAGGCGTTATAACATGATCCGATTTTGTCCTGGACGATGCCACGTTCAAAATTCTCGACTCGTTTCATACTCGTCATTTGCATGATTCGCCTCTCCGTTACTGCTGTCATAAATAAACAATTTGACTATATAT
>NW_019215160.1:0-23817 GCF_002532875.2 Varroa jacobsoni | reverse complement strand
GTTTAAATTATAGGGCTCCTAATTGGAAATGTTCGATTTTGCGTCGGAACTCATTTAACAGATGGCACGTACATACACGCTCCGAAAGACACGCTCATCTATACATTTTGCAATTTGCTCTATCGACATCATGATTACTAGCCTTAGTGTATATTAAAGCTCCTTGGTTGAAAAATCGATATTCTTCACGGACGATGGTTAACGTGATTACAAGCGTTGCCCAGCGTAATGTGTACTGTCTCTTGTCTCTGCTTACTGTAGCTGTTAATCTGACGGAGTGAGCGAAGGTCTTCGACCGTAAAGTCGGATGACAATTGGGGTGCTTTCCCCCGCTAACCCCCTCTTCTCTCGAGGAGGACACTGCCAATGCACGTTAGCGTCCTTTTGGTGCTGTCCTTCACGTCCTCTGATCGTTGAACCAGCTACCTGCCGTCTTATCTGCGCTGTTGTTGTTGGGCATTGGTTATTCATAGTTCATGTAAGTCTTCACCTCTCTCCTGTATTTGAAGCGAAAGATTCGTCTAAATTATCTGTCCTGATGAACAACGTCCACCTAAGCCATTCCATTTCCGCTTTTCCCCTTCGATAAATCGGCACCGCTCGAACTCGATTAGATCATTAGAAAAGGACGCCAGCTGCAAAGTGACAATTCGCTAGAAGCCAGAAACGCGCCGATAGCATTCTCAACCCGTGATTTACGGAGAATTCGGGTCCGTCATGATTATTTCTACGTATACGATATTAACGCGTATATATTGTGCTTGTATGAAAAGTACAATAGAGGAACGTTTGAGTCTAGCGAACAGTAGTATTCTGTTGTATAGACAGGGTTAATGTGGCCGCATATCAGCTAAAGGGTACCATTGCACGGTCTTAATGTGTCATGAAAAGCCTGCGGTTCATTGTCCCCCACGTGTGTCAGGATGCAAACCGCTACCTAGCTTAGCCGAAAGATCTCTCAGGCCTCACTTATTCATCGGATCCCCGGAGATCTGAGATGCTATAGCGGGCCCTGTGCATTTGTATAAGGTCTGTCGTCTTTCCAGTACTAAGCCCGGTACTGCATCTGGCTGACCGGCCTAACATACAGCACGTGTACGTTTGACACCTTTCTGTACGTGCTCGTTCCACTTACGTTCGTGCGTTTTTCGTTAGACAGCAAACGTTGTGGCATTTGCGAAGCATATTGTGATGCTCTAATCGTATGTATGTTACTGTAACAGCTGCAGCTGCATGAGATGAAAGCCGCTCAGGGTTGAAAGAAGAGTGGCGGGGGTGGCAAAAGAATTAAAGGCGGGAAAAGGCCCGAACGAAAAAGGGAACTAGGTGGCAAAATAATGCTACGGAAATGACATAGGCTGACGCTACTCGCCTGAAGAGCATCTTTGAGGTAGAAGGATGTTTGAAGGCAGAAATTTGCCTGAAGGCATGCAAAGAAGTCAAAGCTTAGTGGCTCGACAAGGTGAGGCAGGCAGCTGAGGTAATCCGCTGCTTTCCACATGTGGAATGATGGAAGGAAGTAATCGCGTGTTGGTATGTTGATGCTGGAATGTGTCGGTCGGTTTGGCAGCGCTGCCAGACATTGCGAAGAGCCGGATCGAATTGCTGAGGACGGAGAACCCAGCGGCAGCATTAGGTAAGGAACAAAGTTAGTTTGAGCTATTACTGCTATATTGCTTCAACGTTCCATTATTTGTCATCGGACCTGTTGGTAATGATTGTTGTTATGGTGGCTATTCGGAAGCGAGCCAGCTATGTCGGACTGAGGGAGTATGTCCCTAGGAAGACGACTAGAGGTGGACCCTCTCGACATCCATAGTCTGCTCGACATCTATGCATTTTCATCCGAAAGTGAACTTCGTAATTAACCTTTGAAGAAAACAATGATGATAGTATAATATGAATGGTATAAGAGAGCAGTAGTGTTTATCTAAGTCTTGTTTGCCTTTTTGTAAATACAGTGACATTATGCAGTGTTTGTTATATATGAAAACTATAAACAATGACTAAATGAAAAAGAGATGTGGTGTGAGCTATATCAGAAGAAAAACATCGTTTCACATTCAGCAGTAATTGAAAGCGTTTCCTAGGTCAGGAAGCTACACTCATTTTACACCCTTTTGTACGACTCACCGCCATGCATACGTACTATTCGTGGCCCCGCTTCAAAATTCTGCGTTGCTCCGTAGCTATTAGAGGACAAAAATCTCAATGCTCGCACATGCTTTTCTAGGCTGATAGAGGCCTATTATTGTTACCGATTCTTGCCCCCTACGTTCTTAGATCTTGTACCATCTGCTTAGACGAATAGGTCCGTGTTCAAGGCATCAAAAGACTTAACGGAGTAGAGTACTATCAATCGCAATTTGAACGCTAGCTCGGCGTTCGCCCAGTGAAAGTTTCACCACGCAGAAGGTACCCGGCTAGAAAATAGCAACTTGAAGAACACATATTATAGCTCAGATTTGTCCTGTGGAAAATAGGTGGATAATTCCACGCAGCGGTTGCCAGCGGCAGCATTGTCTACATTGGTCCATGGAGTTTCTACCATATTACAAGCCCCAATAGATAACATAGTTGTGCAATGATAAGCTACTGCCAACAAGGACGACCTGCTTATCGGAAACCAACGAGCAGATATATGCCATTTTCATATCAAATAGCAGAACAGATCGCAGCTGTTCTAAAACAGCCTTGTAGGGTACCCCAGAAAGGATCATCCAGCCGAAGACGAATGGAACCGAATACAGTTAAAGCTATATCCTTCTAGATTTGTACTAAATTATAGCCATTAAAATGTTATCTGTTACATGACGTTATTTTAGAAAAATGAAAATTAATTTAAATACATTAATAGACATAGGCATAGAAGTTCTTGTACTGCGAACCGTTCTCTACTACTGTTCTACAGCGCATGCATCACCTAAGGAAAATTCAGGAAATATTTGAACAATAAAATAAAAACAGTAGCAAAAACTAGGCTTTTCAAAGGTCCAATGCTAAATCAAGAAAACAGATCAGTTAAATTTTCTTGCTTGCAGTCATCTAAATATGCTCGATGGACATAGCCGAAACGTTTTAATGTGGGAACTATGAATAGCTAGGTGTTGTTGGTCTGACTGGCCGCTGTTGGTTGCACAGAACTAGTAAAGGTTCGGATGTGCGGAGGCGGCAAAAAAATAATTGGTGTCTATGTGTGTGCGTGTGTGTGTGTGCGTTTCCACAAAAGAACGGAGAGTTACTGATAAACGCTGCTATTAATCGCGCGTTTTCCGTTGATTAAGGTCCCAGCTGACGCAGAGAACGAAGCAGAACCAAAGAAAACGGGGGAGGAAAAAGAGGAATTAAGACCAGGTAAGCTAGCTGAATGCTCACTAGTTGTCAATAGGCCTTCTCGTGCTCCATTCGAGATTACTTCTCGCAAACCTACATATAGTACTATGCCGACAGAAGAGCTACAATTAGTCTAATCAAATGGGGATGAATTGCTAGGACAGGACAATAGTGCTGAAGTAAAATTTCTGCAAGTAGATAAGAAAAACAGCGATGGAGCGCAATGGTTGAGCAAGCGCTCGGCTTTGTTAGATTGCATTGCGGTTGTATTTATACAGACGTTCGTAAAATCTATCGATAGTGAAAAATCTTATTACAAGATGCGATAACGATCTAATAATATCTGTCGGATCTGAGCTGCTCACGAAGCCCTGCTTTAATTGACCGGTGGCCACATAACTTCTTTACAAAATGCTATCGACAAGTAGGTTCAGGGCCTGCGCGAGCCAGTTTATAACTAATATATGTATGTCGTGTACACAATGTTTTATTGCCATACTGGCATAGTTAAGCATCTCTGTATTAATTGAATTTGGAAATGGTATACCTTCACCACGGCCATAGCCATGGAAGGAAACAAACAAAAATCGATGGAAAGCGGTAAAAAATAGAATGTTAGTAGCTAATTACCTGCGTACTCTAAAACAAACGACATATATTACACAGTTTCGTGTGAATAAAAAAAATTCGCATATGCAGGATTTTCTGTCCCAGATTTCCCATTGGAAAACGTGGAATTTCCACACACAACGACGCACGTTGGACTCACAGCGCCAGATCGAACAAGCTGTGAAGTACTTTATGTTATTGGTCTTCAAAGATGTGCACTCATTTACCGGGAAACATATGCATATTAACGACATTCTTATTATTGATATATCGATTAATAACTGGATGTACAGGATTCTTTAGTTATTTGCATTGAAGTACCATGTTGATTATCATCCAAGTCATTGGTTGCTGAATCGACGGTGTTTCCTACCAGGTCTACAAAGGATGCTACCACAATCTGTTTATTAATTTACAGCTAGTTATTAAACTTCTGTAATGTAAATGTAAGCTAGCCTGCATTGAATTAGTCAGTGTAAGAAACATGACAATAACTATCTCGTCAACATTTTCTTAAGTGATACATATACAACCTTTCGTCTCTTTTTGTGTTTTTTTTTTTTGTCATTTAATCATAGTGTAGTATATCGATTTAAGAAGTTAAACTCAGGCTTTTTGTTATGATATTTTCCGTCCTTCTTCATTAAGCCTTACTCTGTATTAACATCGTATCGCTTCGATATATTCTACGTACCCTGAGCACTAGCGTAACCGGCAGCTCCAGTAGGTCAGACGACAGGCCTCTCTGACCAGTTGAGTTTCAACGAACTGCTTATCACATCGGTCCTCGCCAGCAGAATTCTTGATCGTGTCGACCGTAGTATCGCCAGGGCCTTCGCACCCGGCTTCACTAACCTGCTTCACTGGGGCGGAAGGCCAAATCCAAAGCCACCTACAAGCCACCGCAGCCACTGCCGTCACTGCTCCCAAGCTTTCGTAGGGCTGCCCATGGCCGTCGAAAAGAGAAACAACCACAGTTTCCAGTGTCGTGACAGGCACACAGAACGCAATCCAAGTGGGGTTATCACTGGCGCGAAACTGAGGTTAGCGCTCCTCCCTGGCTACGAATCTTGTTTCGAAACCCCAGAGCCAGGACCTCAGACCACAGTTGTCTTCTGCCCCGTTCTTCTACTTCTAGGCCTCCGCTAGCAGCTTCCACTACGCTACACGTATGTAAGAGCGCATAGATAGGATCAGTGATGGCGAGACGAATGTGGGCAAAACAGGCTTTATAGCGGCGAGCCTTACTCAAGGGGGTTCGTAGGCATTGTTGGCGACAACTGCGTGAGCAGACAGACACACTTACGCAGCGGGTAAGGGACAAGAGAATGCAATGAACGTCAACCGGCAATCGTTCGTACTTGAGTGGATGAAAGCTGCTTTCGGTTGTCTATTAGTTAGTCTGAAAGCTGTAACGAGAGCAGTCATGGTAGCAATAACGAAATAGTAGCGAAAAGTCTTGCTGCCTGTCGGCATTACTAGGCTGTGCGAGTTCTAGTGGTCAGGCACTAGCCACAGTGAGAGTGACATTGTGCCTACGTTACGAAACAACGAAATCGCAAAACGAGATTGAAGGACCTCTGCTGAGCATGTCTTGGGCACGACCGACCGTTTAGGTCATCTTCATCAGTACTCAGTGAATCCCAGAAATGTCTTCCCAATAACAGGCTTGGATCTAGCTTTTGCTTTGAGAAATACGGATCTGGTGCTCGTTTGCATTTCGATGAACCTGCTTCATTCACTGATTCTGTCGATAGCTAATTTAGAGAACTTTCAAGCTTTGATGCCGATTCTCGTTTCCTGCCCCCTCGACCTTCTCCACGACTCTAGCCTCAACGTAATATTTTCGATGTGTCATGTATACAGTTGAAGCCGAGCATGGCAGAACAGCAGGAGGTTTATGTCGCCTTCAGGATTGCTACTGCCATCTTTTCCGCTCTCGTCTACGCTCGTTCGGCTTGATAAGTCAATACGCTTTTGGCTTACGCTATTTAACAAGACTATTTCCATAGCCAACATCACAGCTAGTAAATGGACTGCGATGTGCAGTTCACTTGTATGAAGGCGAAGGCAAAACAAGATTAGCTGATAGAGCTGACCTTGGCAGGTATTTCCAGGGCTACTTAGAATCGGTAGTGAGGACTGCAAACGTACGAACTAGGAGCGACAGGGTTAGCCATCCAAGAATGCAGGGTCGCCGAAGGCGTTTACTGTACAGGTGCCAGTTGAGAAGAGAAAAGGCACCGAATGGAAGCTGATTTCCTACGTACCATGCGCTCATGGTCAGCGAGTTTGGGATAACAGAGACAACTACTGCAGCTATAAGAGCCGATTGGCCTGGCCATATTCTTATACTCCTGTCTTCTCCGGACTGGTGGAAGCAGGGCCAGCATGAGTAGCTATGGTGACCGTGATAGCGCCACCCGTGTATCGTGTGCGCCGACTACAGGGTGCTCCGGCCATGGAAGAAGTCAGCCATTTATGGTGGAGAGACTCGCTATCATTAATGAGCACGGTAACGATGCTGGCTGCCAATCTGCTGATTAGATAAAAGCAAACGCTGGCTGGCAAAGGATGAAGCAAGCGGTAATTCATGACAGCGAGCTTTCTGACGCCTCCCGTTGAGGCGAATTAGATAGGTAAATAGGGCAAAAGGCTAATAGAAGCTGAAGAACCTCGAGCGTCTGAGTTCCAAAGTGAAAACACCTCTGTTTCGGTGTAGACATCTTCTACGATCTAGAATGCGTTGGACAAAGCTGTTCGCATTCTGATCTAGTCTCCGTAGACGCTTCCTTTTCAGCATGCATATATACGAACTTCACGAATGACAGCAACGGCTACACCACGCTATTTCATATCCAGGGCCGTAATGGTGCCATCTGATCACTTCTGGCCCACTTAAGCTTTGGTGACTCTTAAATTAATTTCCGAAACCTTAACATGAATAACCGCGGTGATGGACGAGCTACCTGGATTTGGTTATTCCCTTGTCTACCGTTGCTTAAAAGCTTATCAAACTAGTTTAGCTATCTGGTACACAATACCAGTACGCGGATTAGGTCGGAGCATGTTATGCAGAAGCTGCTTCTACTGACCGTAAAATAACTCCCAATGTACCTAATAGGTTAGATTGTTATTGAGCTGTGTGACTTGGGGCGCGACAGAGTCGATTAGCGTAAAGAATCTGCACCCTTGTCGCTACAACAGCTGCTAAAGGAATTATTTGGGCACCAGATGGTAACGTCGGAAACGGACTAGTGAAGGAAATAGGAGCGATCAAAAGCAAGATGGCTATGCTGCCACGTGGCGCCCCAGCAGTTTATTAAAGAAAGGGTACAAAACGGAAGGCCATCGGGGTTGTCAAAGTTAAAGTAGTGTCTTTACCAACGAAATGAACAAACATGGGTCAATAAAAAAAATCAGTGTCTGTTATGTCTAACAACTATAAGAGCTGCGCTTGCAAGCATAAAGTGTTATTGTTGTCTAGAATAGAGTGGCTGGCCCATCATTGATGTTAATTGTATAAGGTCAAAGCAGCACGAGACAGAATGCCTTATCTGCGCAGGACAATGTCCTGGTATTTTCAGCGCAGATTAAAGGTTCCTGTTTAATCGTAAAGGGTATAATGGAAAAATAGGCCGGCTGCTGTTTCGTGAGTCAAATGGCAATTGTCCCGTCCAATGAATTCTAGCCCACTGTAACAAACTGTCTAGATGTATGTGTAGGAAATAAATGACCACGTTCTATCTGCATTTGACAGAACATGTATAAAGTCTAATACTTTTAATCTAGCTGAATTTCATTTGAGCCGTTGGGCCAGTTCTGGGCCACCGGCAAAGGCTATTCATCTGTGTGGGAAACAGATGTATTATGACTAATGTATCCATCACCGCTTTTTCATTGACACTATCAAAATGCTTACGGCCGCCAATGGCTTAGCGCTAACTTCGCAGACGCTTATCGTTAACACGCACAAAAAAAAAACTATATATATGTTTTCAAACGTATATTTCAGCCATATTTGTTCCAGCTTTCTCCAAAACGACCTTTTAGATTTGGGAAAACATCCGTTCGTACTGCAACGCAATGAGATATGGTACCGTTTAAAACACGCTCGTGCGTACGATGCCACCTCGCATAAGATCATCATTGAAATCGGATTCGAGGCCGTCCGTATATAGCAACCATATAAGTCTGCATCTATGGAAATAGACACCTGTTCATTATCGTTAAATGTCGGGCATAGTTCTTTACTATTATAAGTTATTTATTTTGTGCGAATAAGTCTTTCAAATCACTTATTTTCCTGTGTAGCGGCGAGAACTCGTTCCCATTAAAAGGCCTTTTCCTTTCCTTTTTTTTGAACTTTTCCTCCAACAGATCTATTAAACGGCATAGTAATCACACAAGAATCTATTAACCTTAATAATAAGGCCTTGTTCGCTTCGGTTACTTTTATCTGCTTCATCCTTTATTTTTTCTGACTATTAATACTTAATGAAAGTGTTTGTCGACGCTGAGATTTTGTCGCGCGTACCTACGGCATTATTAAATTTACCACATTCCTCCTCCTCCATTCAGCATAATTTCCCTTTACTTGCAAATTGTATCCTTCGTGTTTCCATTGTCAAGCTACACGACACGACGGCCTCGTTATTATTGGGTTATTGAGGTAGCGAAATATCGTTGAAAACTTTCATTGCACCTATTGCAATCCATTCAGCTCTATCTGACACAGATAGCGAACCTAGAACGGGTCACCTCTGAAAGAGTAAGCGCACGGAAACATACGTGCGTCATGGCACTCTCTTACATCAGTGCGATGGTTTTCGTGAAGCAAGTTTTTCAGCGTACTTGTTTGGTCAAGCATACCGCTATCATGTGCCGCTCGCCGTCAGAAGCCCTACAATCAAAGGTTTTTTTTCGAAGCTAATCCTTACTTTCAGTGCACTGCGTAGCGTTCTCTCACAGAACAGTATATTCATGACCAATTTTGTCCGTCTGTCTCGGCTTTGGGTGAGTGTATCAATTTGGTGGAAACTTGCGCAACCGGCCTCCTGCTGTCGTGGGAAGTCATGCGATGGGTCTGGCCCGTTGGGCTAGTGAGTTTCTTTGGTTCTTGTCGAGAGTTAGCCTCGTGTCCGCGAATGTTTTTTCTGAGCTATATAAGGACGCTGTACGAGGTTGGAAGACGTGCATCATATGAATAGGGAAATAGTTTGGCTTGTGTGCTTTCGCTATGTGCTTTTGCAGGTTATTGAGCCACAACGCTGACCTATCAATCGTGTTTCTGTTCAAAACCGATCAACTTATAGACTGAAATTATGATCTGTTAAGCAAAGATCAACAGTAAAGACACTGGCCTTTTCCTCTGTGCATCAAAACTAAGCTTTTTGCTTGACTCTGGGCCCATTAGATGTACGGCATCTTAATCATATACCTGGAGATTTTGAAAGAATTTTTGGCCAAATATATGATATATAAATATTTATATAAGACTATTTGTGTAAGAGTTACGAGACTCGTAATTGTACTTTACGTTTAAAAAGTTGTCTGCACACACATTTTAGGATATCTACTTTCTCCAAGAATCTAATTTTGCTAAAGCGGCTTCACTAGCGCTTTTTGGATACGGCGTCCGCACTTGAAGACACCGTTTAGCCTTAGCAAAGATATTCCGAAGATTAAGTAAAGTAAATTGAATTCAAATCTCTATTAAGACTATGCGACGAAATGGAACTCTAAATGTTCTGTCCATTTAAACGGCGCGTTCCCCGTGAACGTCAAAAGTCTTTTCCACATTAGACTAAGCGACCTTTGTAACAGGTAGCCTTTCAAACTGCAAAACAGGATAAATAATTTGTTTTTCTTTTAAAGAATCGCCAGGCAGCATTCACGATGAAAAAGCCATAGACCGTGCCTATCTTATCGGCAAGGCGAGTAACTGTATAATAAGATCATATGTTCCAAAATATCGTTAATGCCCAGGTCTAAATGTGTTTAAAACTTGATTACCTATTACAGTTTATTAGTAGAGGAACCGGTAACTTGAATTTTCTTTAGTAACTAGATTTGTGATTCGTGTTACTATTTGAGTGCCGATTTCGATTCCTACAATATTGCTAGAACTTCAGAATGTCCTTGCTTACAATAGTAGGAACTAAGATGGCGTGGGCTTATATGACGATATATTAACTGTGGAATAAGTGCTATTGATCTATTATATGCATATCGTATACGTATGAGTATCTTACAATTACTTGTTCCAGTATAGTTACTGCTCAGACGAAAAGTTTAGCCGATTACGAGTAAGGATAGGTTAACCGTGTTTTTATTGGGAATAGGCCAATATGCTTGCTATGGAACTGCGCCACGCTTGGCTCATTAATGTGCTACTTTTCCTAATTTTGTAGACGACTGTGGTCCTAGTAGTAATTGCACTAATTGCTGTAGTTCAGGTGGCCGGAAGCCATTGCGAAGCCAAATTTTCAAGTGGCTCTGCACCAGTGCGTGACGAGAAGCTCTACTTCCAATGGTCGCCCGTTCACACGTTGCTGTTACAGAAAGTAATATACATCATTCCAATTCGACAGCAGACATAGACACGATCACTTAAAATAGTGCAGTTCCATGTTTCTGATCCGCGTTTGGCGAGCATACTTTATTGTTCAGAATCGTCAGATGCGAGCTATCTAAAAATATTACATACGTTCACATTCAGTATTACTGTCAGCCCAACGCTACCGTCCTATAATTGGTCCTCTGCGATCTCTTTGTCAGCGCTATTAAGCCTGCAGCGGCAACCAAAATGCTTGAGGTCTTCATGTCACGTACTTAAAGCTGAAGAATCCGATACAACTATCGATATTACGATTTCTCAGATGCTTTCTTCAGCTCAATTCAGCCCAGTTCAACAGCGGTACGGCATACGCGTTCCGAAATGAAGCGATCATTTTTCGAAAAACTTCAACAACGCCAAACGTCAATTCTGCATTATGCATCCGTTATTGTTCGACGCAAAGTACTATCTCACACATATTCAGGGCCGTAATAGTCATCAGATGAAGAGCTTATCTTCGTAATTATGCAAAGAACTAATTAATCACACAGGGAAGTTGTTGAATAATTTCAAGTCGTTTGTTATTTGGCTTCGGAAAACACCCCTTATTGCGTTATGGTGACGCGACAGGCCGTCAACTGGCCTGCGTGTTCATGGAAAAAAAACTTAGACTACGTAAATCAATACGTCGACAATAGCTTAATTATACCTATATGCCATAGAATATCGCCGTTTCCTTATTAATTCTGTAATACGTTATGGGGCTGAAACGATCCCACCAGCCGAATGGTCCGTTTCAGTAAACCTTATAGCAATTAACGAGTAAATACGTACGCTCAGTCATGTGTTGCCCTTAGAGCACACATGAAAATAACTAGGATCGACAATGGGAGAACCTGCATTGCTATCCTGGAAACGTTCAACGGTCATACCTAAATGTAAGGACGTATCAGGTCAAACGGAGGTCATTCCGACTCTACTTTTGTTACCTTCTCTTGCCTACCCGCAGCTGTGCCTTGATATTAGGCCTTATAGTCAATGATTAACCTTTTTTTCACACACACACACACACACTTGAATGACACGACTTGACGTGACGGCGTAAAATGATTAGGCTGTCGCGTTTATACAGACCAGGCAATGCAGACTAGAAGAGCAAGTCCGCGCACAGATTTCAAGCCAGGCCGCCACCGCAGCTGCCGATAAATACGCCAGATTATGCCGAACGTGTGGAAGCAGTAAGGCCCGAAATGAACTTTTCACACCTTTGGCTGACGGTCTGCCATGGCGATGCCCTAATACTGATAACAGCAACGATCCTAAGGATCCATTTACTGACAGCTATAATAGTAGCTTAAACGAATTAATTAGCTTTGTTGTTCTCAATGCCCCGTCTAGGTTTACAATTTATATAAAAATGCTATGTCAATTCGCCAGTTAATTCTAATGAATGGCTGCGTCGACTCGTATATAGAAATAAATTATTCTTCTTTTTGCCTAATTTTGGTCTTCCTTCTCTCCGCTTATCACCAGACATACGAAAGAAAACTTTGGCTTGACAGCACTTCTTAGGAGCGACTTCATAAACTCAATCGGGGACCAAAAAGCTTACTTACTTACTAAATGACGTTTCGATGGGCTGAAAGGAAACGTGAGCCTCAGTTTACTCGCTTTCGTTTTTTTACTTCACTGCGCCCCCGAACGCCTTCTTCGAAATTTAGCAAATTATAACATTCAGCGGAACTTCACCCTGGAAGCAGGTTGGCATTAAGCATAGTATCGCTATGACTTTTTGAAATTGTATGAACAGTTCACTCGTATAGTAAATTTTTTGGCCGACTCTGATCGTTGAAGATGCGTTACATCATCGCGCGAATCAATTGCGGCACTTTGCCTTACCCTCCAGCTCATACGTAACGCAAAATGACATGCGCCGATAAGCCTGTCGCCGACTGTAATCAACCGTTATTAGTGATTAAATGCACGTTTTTTTTCTGCTTCGTCACATCAGTGCGCATCATCACTGAACTCACTGTGGTGATTCGTTTATTGGCCGACAACAATTTTCTTCGTTCGTTTTCGTTCTTGGCTGTTACAGATATGACCTCGGACGAGCAACGGCTGCTACAATATGCTAGTTCCCAAGGGCATCAGCATCAATACCGGGCAGTCGACGATCCAGGGGATGGCTTGATAGGCACCTCAAAGAGTATGGCCAGCATCGGAGATAACGATGATATGTCGTGTAGCGCAGTGAATGGGAGTGGCCATCATCTGGCCACACATAGAAAGTCACCTTTAGCTGGATGCTGCCGATTTCCTTCACACGCCTGCGTGCCGGTAAGCGATTACTCGTTGAATTTCAGGAGTGATCCTACAGCCCCAAGCAGACTGAATTCAATAGCATATGTCAACAGTGATGGATCATTTAGCAGAACGAAGAACATTTTATGACAACCAAATACTGTTGTTAGTTGATGGAAGATGACTGTTTACTTGGTTTCCGATTCCGAGGTTTACCTCTGGATAAGATCTGACAAATGTTCAACGACCTATCCTATGTGTGGGTATTGGTATGTAATAGTTGAATACGAGCAGTTGCGAGCAGAGTCAAGAGCGGTTGCCTGTTTTTGGCAGCACCTGATTCTGTATTAGGATCGTTTTTCAGCGTAAAAAAACATATAATGCTAACAATTAAAGGACAAACTGCTTTGCTGTCGCAGCTATTGACAAAGTTATTGTTTTATTATAACTTTAGATCGAGGCTAGGCGTGTTCAGCGATCAGCAGTGTAGAAAGGACGCATGTCTTATGGGGAACTGCTATAAAAGCTTACTTTCGGCAGGAAAAATCCTTTACCCATTAATCCATTCGACCTTTACCGAACAAGCAAAACGCAACTATTGATTATCTGGGAGTATTTCGATGGAAGGTACTTGGCCGCTGGGGTTTTTCTATTCAACCACTGTTCACGTCGCTGAATTGAGAGGCAAGTTCAATATGACAGACTACGAGGCTGAGAAAGTTTAGCATGGCGGCCCAAATGACTACAGGCCAATGCAGGAATTACAGTGATAGGGCTACGTTAATTCAGTCTGCGGAATTTTGAGCTGGCTGTGTCAAGCGATTTTCTAATATGGAATATTTTTAGAGCAGCTTTAGAGCTCGGCTTACGTAATAATTGAAATATATTTCTACTATTTACACGAACTACACACAATATTTGGCAAAAAAATGTACCAATTCATCGTAAAAATGTAGCACGCCTACCTGCACACTGTGCATTATCTGTTTGCATCACTTTGTGCTTAGGGCATTGCAGATTACGAGCTTCGCGGTTCGATCTATATCTACAAGATAACGAAAACGAACATTGGGAATGAAAAGACGTTAAGAAGGGGTCGCGATATTTGCATCTGAGAAAATACGCATTCACGCTACTGTTATATTTCCATACTGTTGCTCTCACGCCAACAATATTTACTCAATAATCAGATCAATTCATATATAAGCGGATAGACCTAAGCATAAGAGGATGAATAAAAATCCAGATTCAGTATAGCATAGCAGGCGTGGAGTGGTGACGGACGGGGTGGCGGTGAATAATAATTACGTAATGCGGGTCAAAGACACCGCGGCGTTAGACACTATAGTACAACTTCTTTCCAAGCTACTATCTTTGGACTGGCAGTTATCGTGGTCAGCGTTGCAGAACGTCTCCGTATAGATCCGCTTGCTTAACAGTCGATGGGATCGATCTCCTTTCTCCGAAATACCTTTGCTCCAGTTTCGTTTCCCCCACAGCCAACGTCGCGCTCGTCCCGTATTCCTGCTCGTTTGTTGTTTGTTTCTCTGTCCTTCTCGATGAGAGGGATGTAGCAGTCCCTTTAACTTGCCGACGGCCAAAGCTTCGGTTCCTCCACGCACTGCATTAACTATGTATCTACGCTACTACGTGGCGAAACAATCTTAGACATTCGACGAATTTGGTCCTTTTGTATCTATGGTAGCGGCGCGAGGGGACCGATCTGCAATGTGGGCCTGTCTATGCTACATGACTGACGCGACAAACATTCGGGCGTTCGCTCCAACGACGTCCACTAGAAGCCATTCCGTCACTTTCACAAGGAAAACACGTACACACATATAAAAAGTCCTTTGCCAAACCCGAGACGCCTCTCAGATATGTGTGGGGAGGTTTGAAGCAATTTTCGCCTAAATCCCTGACTACCGATAGTCGAGCGAGACCAGCCACTACAAGCCCTAGCGGCTTGAAAGTTTACCCCAGCCTTATCGGTTGTGAGACTCAAGATTTTTGCAGGACATCCAAGAGGCAAGGAGTTGGCACGTTGTGCTCGAAACGGAAAACTTAAAGAGAGACCATGCTTCCCGTTTTCAAAGGCTGAAGAGACGACTTAGTCAAGGAACGAAAGGTAACTGAAGGCAACTATAGCACAGCGGCGAAAGCCAACTGATCGGCGACGAGTGCACTCTGGGTGCGAGTGTTACCTACGAAGAAGGGCTGGGTTGAGTAAGCCGAAAAATCCACAGTGGCAGAAACGGCATCAGGGTATTGTCGCGGGAGAGTACATCGAGGTGACTTGCTTGGATTGAACGACAGTATACTGGGTGTGAAGGACTTCAAAACAGCAGCCAAGAAGATTCAACCATACAGAACCTCCTCAGTTACTACGAAGACGAAGCTTCGTGTGTATATTAGAGGAGTCTGTAGGTGTTATGCGAGTGTGAGAGAGCGACTTAGCTAATTCTGACTTTGCTTGCAGAAACCTGATGCAGCTATCGTGAGCACGAAGACCAGGACTTTTCCACGACAGATACTCTGCTAATTTCTTAAGATCCACCTATATTTCCATTCGGCACCCAACTTCCCGGGAGAGTGTACCGTAACCATACACAATACACACAACTTCGCCCCATTATATACACTAGCACAATACGTATTCTATTCTAGAATACTTGTAATGATTCTAGAAACAAGCTCTGCGATTCGTTATGGTATGATAGAAACGGGATAGGTTTTTTGAAAGCAGCCGTTCCATTAAGCCTGATCAGCTATAATCTTCACTCCCAACTTCTGCTCTGCAAGTTGGTTCAGGGCAGGAGGCTTACGAGCAGCTCCTTTGAATCCCATTTCATCAAACGGAGGGACGATCAAACGTGGCCATTACACTAGTACCAGCGAGATACGGTGGCGAAAATACCCGTCGGTCGCTGCTGACGACTGGATATTTCTTCGACACGTCATAAGATGGAGTTACCAAAGTCATTACATAACGGCACGATTCATCCATAAGACGTGCTTCACTAGCTATTCTATAGCTACGGCGATCAAGGTATAAAGTGCTAGAAGGAGCTATTACGATCAGGTTCAACGCAACAAGATGTGGCGAAAATGTGATCTCATCAGCACAATGCGTATGGACACGATCAGGCTGAGTGGAACACCGCAGTCCTAAGCTTATCTCAGATAGATTTTTTGAGTTTCCCATCGATAATGGACGTACAGGCTGTGGAACATATTTACGTCTTGCGTTTTTACGGTACGATGGCAAACAGTGTCACATGCCTCTTATGATAGTCATATCGTATCATCTATAGATAGCCACTTTGCATAGGTTAATAGGAAGATGTGTAACGATGATAACGAAAAAAAAAAACTTTTACTTAAAAAGTATTGCTTTTCACTATGTAACGGTAGATTGGACTCTATGCTACCAAGGAATTAGTTTGAGTTTTCCTCAAAAAAGCTCAGCCAAGAACGATTCGTGAGTCATGCGTTCATCGATTAGGTCAGAATGTCCTAGCGTATTCTGTTTGTTAGCGCAGATTTTAGCTGTTCTCTAACTAAGCTACAGTGTCGTCGTTAACGCTCGGGCACTTGAAAAAACGCTCTTCATCATTTACCTAACCTATATCGATAACGAGTTCTGATTCCCGACTCATTTAGTCATAGCTTCAGCCGCGCTTGGTCATAAGAGCAACACGTTTTCATCAAATTTTCCGCTATCTATTTAAATAAGCGGCCTTCCCATAACTTAAATCATAGCTTTTCATCAAGCTATGATGGCTACTTATAAAAGTTGAAAACCTCCATCGTGCTTTTTCTTTTTGGGTGTGCGCACAGAAGAGCCAGCACTGAATCCGTGTACTGTTTCCTCTTTCTGTATAAATGACTAACGCGGATTAATTCATCATCGCGCCCGCCGCCTAATGCTATGTTTTTATCTTCTGCAGTAGCCGTACCAACCGGATGCGCGCATTTCTTGTCGTTGTCGTCGTCGTTTCCTTCGCTTTCTTTCGCTTTTTACCTCAGTCGTTCCACAAGTCAAATTCCTCAGATTCCCTCGTTTAGTCGTCTAGACATCATAGGAATGGCTTTCTCAAACAGGAATTAGGAGAATAACGTTTAGTAGGCCACAACACGATAGAGCTAACAAACGTCAAAGTGGGAGAAGAAAACAGAGATAAGTAATGTTATGAGAGGGTAGGATTAGTGCGTGCACCGATATTATCGGTAATTCGTCATAGTAGAAGCCCCTAGCAGGGGTTCACAGCTGGTTGAATTTTCGCCATTGGCTGGCAGTCAATATTCGTTGCACAGCTTCGTCTGATGGCGTTAAGCTGTGTCAGGCGCATGATTTGCTATGCGGTGGCGGAGTGAAAAAAGTTGGGGGCCATTCTTATGGTTTCCACCTATGTATCCGTGCTCGTGTCTGAGGTCATGAATGACACGACACAACCTTTCGTTCAACGCGGCAAAAGCGACAAAATGGAACCATCGTCGTCATCCCCATCTCCGCTACCTGCGCAGCTTCGTCTGCTATGGCTTCCCTCCATCAACGCGAAATTGGCGACGAATGCCTTTTCTGCACGAACCTCTAGTATCTAATGGTGCAGCAAGGCTTCACGGCTAGTACGGTCTCATGCTACTGGTAAACCCAGCCCATATTTGGGCTGTTTAAGCCCAAACTACAAAAGCTTTCCGAGATTCTCTGCAGCTCCAAATTTCTCCTGGAAATCTGTCCCCCTTTTCTTACTTTGCTCGTTCCCATCGTCTCTTCTGTATGTCTGTTCATGCCAAGACTTCGCTGCTCAACGAAGAGGATTCGGGGCGCCGCCGCTTAGCCTGAGTTCGATCGGTCGACCGATGAAATTTCGGATACTTCCCGTTATTGCGGCTATGCGCCAAGCTGTGCAGGCCAAATTTGCTTGGCAATGGCGGACTGCCGCTTGTCTCCCGGAGCCTAGATGTACACGCATATACGCACGACTTAGCAGACACAACACCAGTTAAACGGGAAATACAAAGGCAGAAAAGGGGGTGCTAGTACGATCAAGCATAAAGGCTTGCCTTCTAGAGCCTGACCACATATGCATATACATACATTCAATCAACTACTACGCCAGCTAAAGGAGAAATAAAGGGGAGGGGAGCAGCGTGAGCAAGCAGTAAACTTTTCAGTTGCCTCATAGTAGTGCAGCATTATGCATTCTGTAGAATTGGCGGATGAAGCTGCTAGTCCCTAACGGATGTCTAGTCGCACTACGTGCGCCAACGAGGCTGTATCAGCATTAGATAGAAGCAGCTGGATGATGTCCTCGTTTCGCTTGCTCTTAGCCTCGACAACGAGGAGGAAACCCGATCGGTGTCAAACACCAATAGCAATAGTGGTGACGGGGTAGCGAAAATTCCTCGCCCCGAAGGTTTACCACCAACGCCACATTGCTTCTATATAATCCTTAGCACCGAATCGAAAACATGCTGTCTTGAGGAGCTGCGAAGGGTGAGCACCGTAGAAATAGAGGAGAACAAAACGAACGGGAGAGATGAGTCTCAAGGCTGACGATTATCAAATAAAATAGCGGCTATAGTCGTGTGTCAAGTCATATCTTGCCTACCTGCTTAAGGACTTCGAATAACATTTGCTAGGTACATAGACGAGTAACTCTTTTTGAAGTAGTTGTTTATTTATTGAAAATAATACTAACTGAAGGTAGTTGATCAGGCTCTTTTCACGTTAACTTTACTGAAACAATGTAGCTCGAAACTGGAAACGATACCTCTAACACTCGTGACATATAGTACACGACACCTGCAACAATCTGAAGAAATCTTTTTATTGCTAGCTTCTGCTCAGCGACGTGTATCGTTGTCGCGTATTTACGGCGTTGAGCCGAGCCAGTCGTTCCGCATTGTTGCGCTCATTGATTGAGTTGACTATTTATTAACAGCTTGAATGTATGATCATTTTGATGTTACTGCAAGTACTAATACCCAGATGTGCCATTGTCGAACGCCACTTAGAAAACCATCCTGTAAACAATGCGTCCCGCTTTAGCATTGATGCGTATCAGCTGAACCTACGTATCTATCTGCGAAAGCTCCTATTCGGCGGAGCGGGACGCCCCCGGGGCAAAACATAGACGGTCGCCATAATTATGTCCGACATTGCGTGTACGCGTGTTTAGATACGAACTTGCGTGCTCATTGACATCACGAGCGTTCCAATACGACGAAACGCTGAGTTAAGTAGCGAGTCGAACTTGGAACGATAAAATGACGCGTAGAGCTTGACACTCGTAAACTGTTGAACGACCGCAACCGTAACAAATTTTAGTTATTGGCAAGCTCACATTGGCACAGGCTTCAAAATTACTACGAGCAGAGCATTAAGTGTCAGTAGGACTCTTGAAATTGGATGATACGAGACATATTGGTGGACGAGGAGTTTCCTGAGTGACGGACGACAAAGGGCCACAATTGTTGGCGGGCATATCCTCCGAGGTTTGGCCACGTTGTCCAGCAGCAACTGACGATGCCGACAGAACGACTAGCGAGATTTTTGTTAACAGCATCACGTACTGGATGTGATCTATGGGCAGCTTCGTAATAAATCCATGCATATTACCTTCCAGACCAGAAAATGCCATGAAGAGACGACGGATTACAAAATGATTTTTATCATTTATATCAACATCTACCGTGAAATTACAAATGCATTGGATATAAAAAGTGATAAAGGATGCAATTGAACGAATGCGTACGTAAAGCTATTGATTTTTTGCTTCTGTATAAAAAGTCTGAGGACTTTCATGAACTTCGATAGAACTCTTACCTTCATTTTTTATAGCTGGCTTATATCTGCCTTTAGGTATCCTGGGATCTGCGGCCAAATACTTCAAGGATTGACGCGATGCCGCATGTTTGACATTAACACTATATTTACTTTACTCAATTACGAATAGTTAATATGCACACCCTGATTTAAATGAATACAAGCTTGAGCTGTATCCCTAGGTTTACCTAATAAGTCCTCCTACATGACGTCCATATGAGGCAAAAACCATATAGCTATTTTTGTCTTCATTGCCTCAAATTCTGACGAATCGGAAGCGCATAAAGGAAGTATTCAATTGGGCGTATGTTTACTCCAGAGTAGATTACTCTCGCCTGCTGGCAATTTCTGTTAACGACATAGAAAACGGTCTGCATGATCACCGCACCGATAAGTTACAAAAGCCTTATAACCGTTGCACCTATAACCCGCATGCAAGTTGCGCAAAGGTATACAAAGCGTAGGAAATGCTTAGAAAAAATTAAATTAATCTACCCAATTTTAAATAATAAATAAATCTGTTATATTCTATTTTTGTTTCTGAGCATATACAAATGGGACACAGTTGAGTCACTGCACACATTTTGTGACCATTGTTAAGGACGCACTACACTCATGTATGAAAACATCGATATACGTAGATTGCCAACGTTATTCACTGTTTTTTTCACTGAAAATTCAACAGGCCGCATAAAACGTGCCTAATTGTGCGACATCATTAGTCTGCGGCGTCCTTTCTTGCCTGAAAATTCAGGTTCTTTTCGCGACCATATGAATCGCTTCAGACGTTGTTACTTTACATATCCATCATCATTGAAACCCTCCGCACTCAGAGGTATTGATGCGTTAAAGCAGTGGCTCTTTCTGTGCTGAGTATGCTTGTGCGTATACGTGTGTATATGCTCGATCCAGGTGGGCCTGACGTATGTTTGCCTGACGTATATCTACAGCCATCTCTCTGGCCATTTGGACGAACCTGTAACGAAGCAGATGATTGCAAGTCGCTCGACCTAGGAGTAAGCAAGGATGCTAGTTACTCAAAAGTTCTGAGAAAACTTTTGAGGCAACATTAGTTTAGCTAACTGACTAACTACAACGAACCGCGCTCTACCATTTAGCATCTGCGGTGCATTTCGCCTTTAGCGGGCACCGCAGGCGCATTCCATTGAACGAAGCAAGCGATCGCCGGCCGGATTCTCGTTGCAAGCTTTCACAGCGTGAAGTGTGGAAACGCCGCGCGACTTCACCCGAGCGCGAGTGTCAATACTACCACGATTGCCGCTATCGCCGCAGACTGCGCTTTCGTCTTCGTCAGCGACGAAGACGTATTGTTTGTATGGGCAGATTGCAGACGAAACGTTTCGGGAGTGCAAGACGCGGGGTGACCACGCCATCCCTCCTGTTGCGTCCTGCATTAGCTGTGATAACAAATCAATGGCTCTGCTCAAGCAGTCATCTTTTTGCCAAGATTAACTTAACGGTACAGGCTACTGGTGCAGCAGCTGTCACCGTTGTTGACTGATTTACAAATAGTAGGGGAGCTACTGGCCAAGTGTTCTTCTAAACGCTCGTCTAGCACGGTTCAAATCATCCGAGGAAAAAATGCTACTAGTGCAAGCCCGAGTTTGATAATCAAGCGATGCGTCAGAGCAAATAATCTCGGAAGGTTTATATAGACGCATATATTTGCATCTGATATAGTGCAGATGTTTGTACAATCCAGTATGCCTTCGTAAATCCTGAAAAACGAGCTTTGTACGTTGGGACAGCTTGTGTTAGCTAGCATCAATCCATCAGGATGAGCAAAATATTTTCACAATTAAATCTTGTCTACTATTATAAATACTATTAATAATATCAATGCGCTAGTGTCGGATGAAAATTATTGCTAGCACTGCAGTCGCAACTATACATACGTATAGTGATGTATCATATTTGTCTCACTATTTTATGCAGAGATACTGACCATTTTGTCCGATTTATTATCTGATCCGTTTCAGAGCACATCGCGAGCAGGTAGCATCTGTGCGACTTTGGAGAAAACGGCTTCAAACAGCCCAACGACAGCAGGGATTGTAATGGGCGGCGAAGTAACACCCCGTCATTGTCGTAAACTCAGTCCGGTGTACATTGAACGGGTCGTGCTTAAGAGTGTGCTTTTGCTTGGCTTGGCATTCACATGTGTTCTAGCTCCTTTCTATTGTCTTCATTATATCCAGACACCGCTATTCATCGAAACGGGTTTAGGTGGGTGAACTATGTGCAGATATTGATGATTTACGTAAACTGTGCAAGGAAAACTTATGCTGTATTACCCTGTACATATCCTACGTATTCACGTAACGATACACGACAACCGTCTGTATGAACTCGGATCGCTTAGACATTTTTCCATTTAGATATAACATTATAGATAGCTACGATGCACAGCAATTTGGTACTAAATAATTTGAGGGATTTGATAGTTTCGTATGCTGCGATGTGAAATCAGTCGGTATGTTTTTTGATTGGAGGATGATAGTGTAGTAAATTAACATGACCTGACAAATTATAAATCATTGTAAGTAGGTCCTTGCAGAAGTTGATGGGTCTATGGAGCTAGCAGCACACGCCCTTTGTATTTAGGCATGATTTCGACCCATTGAAAATATTACGTTGTCTCCGCTCTATTATCACTTACTAAAAAGCCTAATTGTGTAACATATCACATAGTAGCGATAGGATTAACTAGCTAACGAATATCATTTGGCTTTATCATTATAATGATATTATTTAGATATAAAGGAACGTGACGGGCGACCTCTTTTATTTAGCAAGGAAACCTCGATTTAAAGTTTTAATATTACTTTCTATACATACATATATATATATTCGAAATGTTCTTTCTCGCGATGGGATTTCGTTCAGGTGCCAACATTCAGAGCACGAACAATCCGAGACAGCTGACTTACATTCTATAGAACTATTAATTAAACGACAAAGAAGTAGCAATAGTGGCTCGTTTTTCTAAAAACTTCGCCGGCTCTTGCTTTTGACAAAAGTCATTACATTATGGTAAATTACATGACCACCCCGAATGCTATCTAGGCCAGGGTGAGGTCGGACTACATGGGCCACCACATTTCGAGCCTGGGTTCTGTCAGTATCTATTCTGCCGAGAAACTGAACGAAGTAAGTGGCCTGAGAGCATGATTCAGCTAAGCACAAATGCGAATATGGGTGTACAAGTTGACGCATTATAGTTTTATATTCACCATATAACAAATCGTTGTTTAAGACGAGTTTCCACGATTTTATTGGAATAGCGCGCTGGTCGGGCAGAACAATACTATCGACATATGCATGACATCGCAAACAATCACGACTACGTATCAACAGAAGTGGTAAAATGGAGTTTACCAATTTAAAGTACTACTCAACCGAAGTTTGTCAAGTTCACTCGACTGCGGAAGCAGTAATGAGGGACGGAAACAGCTCGAGATTCAGTAGCGGCACAAAGACATGAGCTATGAAATATATCTTTTAGACAAATCTGTTACGCAAATGCCCACTGCAACGGTATACTTTAGAAGATGCGCACGCATGCTTTGCGTGCAGGGAGCGTGCACCGTACACCCCAGATGTTTCCTATCTTTTTGCGTTAGTATTATCCTATCTTATTGTCGGCCCTAAAATATGGCTCTGCTAATAGCGATAGCTACAAGGACACATACCAACTAATACTAAATAACTAGCTACATCCCTTAGCGCAATTAAGCTCCGTATGATTAACCAACATAAAAATATCGCTTGGAGGCTTGGGCTGTGCCTTGTGCTTTACGCAGGACCCTCTTTATGGACGCAGGTCATTGTAGACGGTATGTAAGTTGTTGGTTCCGAGTTCTGCTTTCTATTTAAATAGGCAGACAGAGAACCTATTAACCTTCGGTATATAATACGACCACAGAGGGCGAGGCGCTTCGTTTCGCTTTTGTGAAGTGTGACATCTACAAGAGGCGCTTCATCTTTGCAAAAGGCGTCGCAGAGGTCAACGTGATCCCTCTCGTTTACAACTGACACTTTATAGCCAAGCCCAATGAGCAGTTATCGACCAGCAGTGCTCATGATGGTACGATACTCGAACAATCTAAAAGCAGCTTGAAGAAAGCCTCGGTGTGCGAGGGAAAAAGTGACTGACGCT
>NW_019215159.1:0-23878 GCF_002532875.2 Varroa jacobsoni | reverse complement strand
ATATATATGTTTTCGTCTAATATCTCAGAATGCCTTTTAACTTAGATTTATGGGACAGGCAGGATCTTCACATATGTTACACGCATGATCAGTTCTATCCATGTATAACACAAGCTCTCCAATTGACCACTGTTCCTTTATCCGCGATGCAATCACCATTAAATTATATAGATACTCGTAAATCGTTAGTCGTTCGAACTAAAAACAGCTGTATTGAATTGATTTAGATATAGGAATATAGACAGAGTTCGTTTCGTGCTTGAAGCCAGCTACCTAACGACAATACTGGCGCTAAAATTCGAAATAGAGATATTGAAGCCTGCCCCGTCGAATCACTCCCTCTCTCTATCTACAAAATCAATGCCATCGGTACGTGCGTTGTCAAGCCAAAGTGGATATTTTATTTGCCTCGGGCTCATTTCGACAATTACTACGTCACAACTGCACATAATGTTCTTAAGCAACAAGGTGAATCGATAGTCATCGGTGCTTATGAGCTTCAATTTATACACTCAGCCTCTCAATCGGGTTTATAACAAGTCACCTATTTGTAAAATCAGCTCGCAAAAGCACCACAAAGGCTCAGCGAACACGAGATGACGATTAAGCTAGTAGCTCGCTGTTCAAGTAGACAGTACGAAAAGCCAACCTGTATATAGGTACTCTGTTGAATAGTTAGGTATTGCATCCAAGTGAGGTTGAGTTATTTTGACACTGACCATTGGGGCTGCACTGTTCATTCAGCGGGGTGTGCTTGTTATAGGCCACGCCGCAGCCTTTGTGTCCCCGAAGACAACACATCGTCACCACAAAGAGCCATGGTGCACACACAAGCTCCATATATGGAGTAACACTGTACCGGGCAAGGAACTTCGTTTACCTTTTCACTACTTCAGTATATCGTATCGCACCGTAGCGGCAGTAGTAATAGTAGATCCAACTAGAGTTGCATGCACTACGTTGTCATCACCCGCCGCGATAGCATGAAGGCTAACTTAAGAGCGAGAAACCAAGGAAATGGTCTCATTCATTACAGGAGCTGAAGAACGGATGGTTGACTACGTCTGTCTCAGAGTTGGTCGAAGATTTCGATTTCGTATTATACTACCGTTGGGACCAAAGCCAATCTAAGCAATCTACGAGCACTAGGACCATCCGAGCCTCAGCTAGGCTTAGTCCTACTCGCTCATTGGTAATAACAGGTGTCCGTATCGTTTCGCAATCAGACTTCTACTAAATTCGAGATATTTTACCCACAGCTTGAATAAAACAGATTTAATAGAGAGTAAAATAATAACTTTAAACGCACGAGTAGAAGGTTCAATTAGAATTGAAGTTAATGCTGGAAAATTCGAGCGATGATGTTTTGTCGAAAATTTTTGCTAGAAGCATCTAGACACTGTACATATGAGCAGCATTATTATGGCTTTATGATTTAGCACCAACTGAATTATATGTGTTGAGACGCTGGCAACATACGGGATTCAAAGATGAAACGTGTCCCTTTTCTAGGTGTTTTCCTCATTACCACAAGCCCAGAATAGCCATATTACTGCTAATCAATTTTTAAGCAAAGAGGCAGGATCAGAAATTACAGTACAACCTGCATATAACATTTTTATACCATATATATTAAGTTTCAAAGGTCATGTTTATAATCGTTTAAAGTAGAAAAAAAAAACTGATCTTCGTATATGAAAGAAAACAGGTATTACAGCCTATTTGATCCAGGCAAGCACAACATCTTAGCATCAACATGGAGTAGTCCAACGTTAGATTTCAGGTCTTCGCCTACAGCGACAAATAGATCGTAGAGGTCAATAGTCCTCTCTTCTCTCTAACTACTATACCAGAAAACTAAGTTAATTGTTAGGTTAAGTTAATTATTTTTTCTCAGGCTGAGCATGTATTGTAATGTTCTTGGGCCCCTTCATACAGAAATTTGCCTACGTATATTGTATCCTATCATCCAAGCTTTGAAATGCCCATGTTCTTTTCAAGACACGCTACCTCATTGTCGAGGGCATCGAAATATTTAGCGCATCCTATTATATTTAGAAGCGAAATTGTTTTCAACTATATTTTGCGCAAACATTTTTCATATATACGGGAATAATTAATTACGCAATAAACCTATTATTAACCAAGAGTACTTTAAATAAATGTTTCATATTTTACAGCACGAAACGAGGTGTGAACACATACGGTTTGTAAAGAAAACAACGATCAAAAATGCTCTATTTAACAATTATCATATGCGAAAATAGCAGTTCATAAAGAAGAAGCCTATGCGAACTTCTCAAATTCGTGACGCAAACAGAAAAGTCGCATCCATGGGTAGCAGTAAGTTTTACCTTGATTACCTAACCTTAATGCTTAACCTGTAAATGTGCATGTACCAGCCCCCAGACGACACTTGTGCAGCTGAAATTCGTCATTATACGAGGCAGCATATAGGCTGCAATGGGTAAACGGTGATAGGTGTGCAACTACCCATATTACTTGCTTTAGACAGTTTTATTTCTCGCAAGAGTTAGATGGTTTCCTCGTAATAGCGCAATGGGGAATGAGCTCGGAAAGACGTGGTGGTCTAGATTCGAATCCGGACGTAGACGCACTTTATTTCATGCTAGCAGGGGCCAGCCGTCATAAGTGAGGCTTAACGGCGCAAGTACTGAACATACTAGACGAAAAACATAAGCGTCAGATGCGATTTGCTAGAAAGCTGCCGAAAACGTTCAGAGGCTACCGCCAGGCGTAAGTTTCATCCAATTCAAATAACCTTCCTCTTCACTTGTCCTGGAATTTCGTTCTATTAACAATTGTCCACTGATGACACAGGACGTGAAGATAACTTGACGAACGCTATGAAATGACACTGCTACCGCTATTCCCGTTCTGATCATAAGCTTCACATCGCCTCGCCACCTGCGACATTGGGCAAGGATCGTACCCCGGTTTAGGAATTAGACGAGTCCCTAGATGCGCCTTTCATTGTGGACCGAAAAAAAATGTTTCTAAAATTTGCACTATAGAAGATAACGGAGCCATACCCCTTTCGTACAACGGACGATATCTTTAATGACCCAACAAATTTACAGTGAATAAGATAGCGACGGCTGGCTGAAATGCTTCAAACAAACATTTGAAAATTTCGAGAACGGCTTCTTAAAAGTGACCTTTTCAATTGTTAGCAAGAACAAAAACAACGAATTACGCATTTTTATTACGTTCCGTATCTAGTGCCAGAAGGTGCAACTAAGCTTGGTGCTAAAGCCCTATGCTGAGACATTCCGGATCGTCCTGATTGTCTTACAGGTATCATAACCATTTCGTTGAGAGCGTCCTATTTTTTAGAAGTCGTAGATAGATTGCAATTCAGCGTTTTCATTGAGGTGTTTCGAAATTCGTTCAGGGGTAACCGTGTGAATTTTGCGTATAAAAATAAACAAAACAGTCTACGTATATTGAGTTGTGACTTTTAAAGGTGCCCGCTTTTATACGGTCCTGTCGATCGTTGATGTCCTATTGTAACGTGCGTCTGGACTAAGTAGAGATTCATCGTACACGTGCATATGGCAGCATATGTGAGTCTTCCAACATCAGAGAGCACCGTTTCAGTGGATAAATGTAATTATTTGCCTTTTTCGTTTGGTTATGATACGTGTAAACACGGTGTCCCAAAAAATTATACACTGCTTTAATACATATAACTTCAATTACTTGTATTTATATATAGCTAATACTAATAAAAATCCATAAAAGATGTACAAGCGCAGATATTCAAAATTATTAGTGGTCTGGTCCATAGACTGCTGATAACGATTGTATTGATCCACAAACGTCAACACCATAGTTGATTTGGTGCTGTGTGGTATTAGAGCTTTTAAATATCTCAGTGCCTACAGTTTTCTAGCGTGCATCTTATTTTTCAGGGTATCCCAACAAAAGAACGTCCATTGGCCTGATGTGCGGGGAACGGACGTAGTAGTCCATCGGTTCATTCGATTTATTTGAAAGACTCTCAGCAATATAAACTAACATACCCTATTTTTAGCAAAATTCTTTCTGTACACTCGTTAGTAATAAGTCATTGTATTGTCAAAAAAAGAACGGTGTTTTTATTCGAAATGGACCACCGCACTAGATTTGCTCGTGTAATGAGCCTGTATGGACTTACAGCTGCTCAGTAGGTGCAATTGCGTCGATCTATGCCATTGAACCCGATATCAGTGTCGTCGATCGAAATAATCTTCGAAAAGTGTGCATCCTGTTAACGTTTTTCCAAGTTGCAGAAACCATTTATAACTCTATATTTTTTTCTGGGCAACATATACCGTTGTTGAATCGGAGCTTTTTTATTCAAAAAAGCTTTTGAAAAACGATAGACATGACTTATTGATGTCAGGACTTGATGAAGCTGTAGAATGCTTTGCTATAATTTTCCAGTAGTTTTTTTTTGGCCTGTGAAGTTTATTGATGTTTCCCACCTTTCAGAGCATTGTCTACGAACGTCCTGAACAGTTCCATCAGCTTCAAACTTGTATTTTATCCGAACAATTGTAAATCGCGCAGGTGAATGATCTCTGCAATAATGTGCCTATACTCCTCATACATTGTAATACTTTATTGTTTAAAATATAGTTTGTACCCACTTATTATTTCCAATTAATCACACTTCAAAGAACGAAAAATCATAAAGTGATTACCCGTTAAAAGCCTCGTATATATATATATATACATATGTAAATATCGTGTTTTTTTCATAATGGTCAGTCAGACACGATCGAACGGCTTACCCCTCTGTATTGAACACTGCATGACCTCGCTTATACGTATGCAACTCAACATATGTATATATATGTACGCGTAGATGAAAACCCGATACTCGTAGACATCCATCAAGAACATCAATATATGCGAGAGACGTTTGATAATTAGCTTATTATCGCACCATTACCGCCATCCGTTAGACTGGGCGTATTTAACGCTTACGTGGCGTTGATTGGCGATGACGTGATACCTGCAAGCCGATAAAAATTTGATCATCCCTCATGTGATGATCGAATTGCGTCAGAAGGCTCAGGGCTCACGCATATGCTGCCATTTCGATGGGGAGTCTAGCTTTTCGCGTACATCACCAGTAGCTATAGCCGGCCAAGGGTAAGCTTTTTTATCCAAATTACTAAAGCTGGCAACAGCTCCTACATGTTAGAAACGTGGCTAAACTGTTTCAGAGAAAACTAAAGCCCGAGCCGGAACTAAAGCAGAAAGGAACAGAATTTGTAGCTTCTGCTGCTATGGAAGCTAGTGGGTATTGACGCTAGGCTGCACTTTCATCCTCGTACCATTAGTGGCATAAGGTGCTCTTCTTTGGCCGGCTGTCCTCGTTCATCCTAACGGGGGTAGTCGTCAAAGCAAGGCAGCTCGGAGTAGTTGAAAGACAAGAAAGAAGGGACGGTGAGACGACCAAGCTGGTCGTTTTGCTCGAGTATGTTCGGTTCATGCCCTATCTCAGACGCCTATAAAAGAGGAAGTAACAGGCGCCCAGACTGATACCTATTACAGGCATAGGCGAACATAGCTGTCTTTGAACAACTAAATGGTTTCATTGCTTGTCCTGTCTCACCGCTGACTAGAATGTCACGGGTATGCACCCACCAACAACATGAGTGCGTGTGCCTGTAAGTATGCAAACGTTATTCATCCATTCGAGACCGTTATAGTGGGCGTCGCAATTGGTAAGTTAAAGGCCTTTGGCTAACGACTCGGACAACGGCTTCACGTTCAGCTATTCCAGCAGTACTTGTATATTAACGGCAAACCAGGGTGCTTACGATAGTCCAAGACCATTATGGTGTTGCATTGAGATAGGGAAATAATAACAGAAAGAAGCACGAGAACGGGAAGCGAGACGAAGCCAAAAGTCGGGAAGATGCTTGGCATAAATATGTGATTTGCGTACCGAAAAAGAAGGAACATATGGATGAAAGTATATGGACGTAAGCGCAAAAAGCAGAAACGATATGGTTTAGAAGCAAAGTAAATGATGTTCGAAATCATTAAGGTTGACGGTAATGAGAGAAAGCTTTAATTGTGCTATTATATATTATACTACATAGAAATATCATCTAATTAATAATTGTAACATATTGAATTTCGGTTGTGCCGGAGCGGATCATCAATCCAGAAGAACAACGGAAATTTCATTCCAAGGAGAGCAATGGAGCAAACAATATAAATAATGTTAAGTGATAACAGTCATTAACTAGCTTAGGTGTTCAAAACCCGTGCGTTCGTTTAAGAAACATAAAAAATGGTTTTATTGACGAATTAAAAACGCGACCCTTATGTTAGAAATCGGTTGCTGATAGCAAGGTCATTCTAAATAATAATAATACTAATGGTATAGTTAGAGGAAATTTAAAGTTTCTTGGAGGCAGCAGCGGCTGCAGGAAAAAGATACTTTATCGAGGTATTGAATTGTTCCATATTAGTTCACTTGCAAGTTTCGAATCCGCCTTTTCTAGTTTGCTCGGGAGGTTACAAGAAAGCTTTAAATATGCGGGTAGAAACGCCTCATGGGCTATGTGTACATCTCAGCCATAGGGCGCGCCGTCCTAGGTAAGACTTTTTTGTGTATTTGGGGTCCACATGAGTCTACTTTTGTGTTATATAGTAAGGTAAAGGTGGAGCAACACCGTGAGAGTGGCAACGCTAGCTGATTTATCTTGATATGCGCAGGCTGTGCATGGAAATGTCGTTCTACCGAGCTTCGAATAGACGGATAGCGCTACTTGCTAGAACTTGTCGGCGATGAGTTAAGGCTGAGTCGATGGTGACCGCACACCAGGCCCAACAGCGTGCAAAGACGCGTAGCAGTTGTGGCTCCCGTAGTTACAGATAGCCGCTGGCTCCGCATCGAGACGACGCTGTATACATAATAGTTACAGTTGTATATCTATACCTCATGCCTAAGTGCGTGCATAGATATTAGCCACAAATTGTATGACGAACTATGTATCGCATGCAACTGCTAGCAAGATATCGGACATAAGATTGCTTACAAAGAACTGTCGAAAAATAACTTGTACATCTTCTTTGTTGGTTTGTTTGCCTGCTTCGTATTATCACAGTGGTGGGTTTGGGCGGACGAGCGAATACAGGGTTGCAGCCAAACTACATCTCGGCGCAATCTAGAGACACAATTCCGTCACATCTCTGTTCCGTAGTCATCGTCGTGCTCGCCGGCGGAGTCAGAAGGCGACCGCCTGTTTGCAGGCGGGAAGAAGCTCACTTCATCGGTGACGATATAGAAGAATTCGACTGCTCCGGGTGCTCGTTCGTACGCTAAACAGGGAACAGTCCATCAATACTTGACTATTAGACCTTGCTGGATCTACGCATATACTGTTCTGTCGTACTACTTGCTATTTGATACGCGTATCAACAGCAATAGCAGCAACAGGACCAGCAGGAAGCGACAGATCGTATGTGCGACGGAAGCACGATGCAGGGTAGCAGCTTGGGTAAGGACGCTGTATTGGAAATGTAAATGATGTCATTTCTTGTAGCAAGAGTAGATGCGCGATTTATATGATAAACAGAGAGAGAGAGAGAGAGAGAGACAAAAGCCGAGTGGGGTACCGAAAAAAGGAAAGAAAGAAATAAAATAATCGCAGCCCGCTGTTCCCCGCGCCCCAGTAGATGTTGTGAGATCTAGTATATTGGAAATGTGTAGTAACATATTGCACAGTTAATATAGTCGAAATTACCACAGTCAGATAGTACGACAAAAGCAGCTAGATAATAATACCAATGCTGTTTAGAGAATTCATACAAAATATTTAAAATACATTCTGACTGTTGGCTACTGTTATTGTACTATTCCGGAATCGTAACTCCAGCTACAAACATCTCCTAAAAAACAAACAAATGGCTTTAACGCCAAGAGAAACATTTAACAAATGAAATCCTAGATCGGGTTCTCCGTTAAAGCATTCAACCAGCATAGTTAGCAGACACTGCTTAAAGGAATCAATTTTACCTTATCAACGTCAGACGTCTTAGGTGAAACAGCTGTAATAAATTCTCGAAAATGATATTTTTAAGCTGTATTTAGCGATGAAGGTTGAGCACAAATACAATTTATACATAAAAGCAAAGGAAAATATGACAAAAAACAAAAATAAAAATGAACTACGTGAGTCTTCGACCCCGTGATGGTGCAGCACTAACGTGGTTGCTTATGAAACTTAAAGGTACGTGGTAGTTTAGGTTCGTAACTTGGCGTGGACCTTATTTAGTCCTCGGAGGCTGTCGCCCGAAGCAATAACTAACAGCTTAGGTACATAACGTAATGTCGAAACATTTAATCATGTAGTGTCTGATATAGAACTCTTTATATGACAAACATATGAACATTGCAAACAGATGAAATTAATAGAAAAGACAGCCTACGTATCTGTGAGTTAAATGAGGTCCGCTTTAACATATATAGACCCAAGGGGGAACCACCTAACCTTTGTTCTTATTATAAAAAAAAACTCACGCAATTTCTCAGTTTTTTATAAATCAAATGGTCCCAATATGTCACTGTTTCCATCCGCAGGAAGCATTTTTTATTACTGTTTTAGCCGTTTCCATCAACAGGTTGAAAGGGGAGCGAATCAGCTGCATCCATATGCCACAGTGGATCTCTGACGATACTGCTATTACACGCTTCATATCGTGATGGTTCGTCGTGCACGATTGTCCATAGTGAGACGATCGTTTTAGACCAACATCTACTGCAATAGGCTACCATGCCAGGTGGCATTGAGGTTCAGGCGATGTGCAGGCTTTGTCAGGAAGGATATGAGTTTGCGCCCTAACGGCCCGGAACGACGATTTTTCGAAGGATGTCCTCGAGTCACGGACGCACGTGTTGAGCGACGGCGTATCTGTTGAAGTAGACGCCTGTCAAAGTACATAAGCGCTTCGGAGGAGATAGTACCTATGTTACGAAGGCACAAGCCGGAACAATGGTTGTGATTGGTTTTCTTTCGTAGCTGGTTTGCCCCGTTTGCTAGTCCATCTACCATCTGCTTTGCTTAGCAGCTGCTGAATGATTTTAGCCATCGGGCGACCGTGGCGCTGCCCAAGTGGCAAGTCAACCAAAACGCTGTAACTGCGGCCTGCTGTGATCGGTCGGTTCCTTTGTCTGTTTCAAGATACCGACATCGGTAGGGGAGTGCTCAACCTGCGGATCTAGTTAATCTCGCTTGCTCGCCTGCCTATTCGTGCAAGTGCAGCAACACTGCATAAAGGAAAATGACAGTAGTAGCATTCACGAGAAGGCTATCATTTCGAACGAAGAAAGGCCTGCGCACCGTTGAGACGATACGAGGAAGTAGAGGGTTCTCGCTGCGGCCAATACCGCTTGCAGCGTTGCCGCTCCTCGTGATGTCTTGGCACGTGTGTTCGGATACTTTTGTTGTTGTTGTTGCGGTTCAGTGCCAGTCTACGAGTCAACCCGTTGTTCAAAGGGATATCCAACTGCAGCCGGAGCGTTCCATTTTGGTTTGTTCGGGTTATTACGTCTTCTATAGGTGCGGCAGTCGTAGCTGGATCCATCACCCCTCAGGCAGAGTCGACTCGAAGATGTTTGTTCTGCTTGGAAAAACGATTCATTCAGAGGACGCTGCTTCCTGGGCTGAGGTTACAGGTGGTCGCGATGCCGTGGGTGATGTTACTCTTCGTTCCGTCGACCCTTCCAGCAGTTGTCCACAAAGATTGCCGAGTGGCATAGCAAGAAATCGTGGAGACACTAGCGATTCAAGCCAGCCTTACGACTCTACTTATCAAATACGACAGATCGAACTAGCAGCTCTATTAGTAGTTATATGTAAAAAGAAGATGAACGTCAGAAGGAGCAACTTGGTCGTATATATATGATAGTTGCCTGCCCAGCTTTATACGAGTGGTGGTTGTCCTTTTTCGTGGTAATCATATAATCTGTCGTAGAGGGTTTTTTGCGTAAGTGGACGCTATTGCCATTATTGGTGGGAAAATGGTGGCAAGCTTACTGGTGATGGTGACGATAATGATGATGATGAGATCGACCCAAAAAATAGGTCACAAAATAAACGATATTTTTACGATTTTCATGTATATTGGTTGGATATGTATTGTATTGTTTATAAACAAATACTTCGATATACCTATGAATATAAATAACGTGAAAAAGTTTTATTTTTCATCTATTAATTAATGTTTTTATTCTTCCGATGTGCAACTCGACTGTTCTAATTTTTTGGAAGATTCCGATTCTATGAAATAGTAGCATTCGAGCTAGAAATTACAGTTGTCTCAGCTGTGTTTCATCCTCTATGTAAGCCAGTGATCTGGCTGACCTATCTTATTTAAAATTGATTATTTTAAAGATGCTTATTTACTAGAACCTTTATTCGGATACATTGGCATCAGAGACGCATCGGAAAACACACACACACACTCGGTAACAGATATATATATATATATGTAGTTGTGTAATAAAAAATAGAAGAAAGCAACCATTCGAAGATCATTAGTTGTACAGATGTACCTGGAGAGGCACTTGTAGAACTATAATTCCCTTATCCGTTTTCCCTTTGACTATGCTGTGGAGTAAAGCAAGAGCATCCGTTGGGTAGCCGACAAGCCACCGAAGGGAAGAACCATTTTTCCCTGCTGGCACAGCTTTTCCAGTACGCCCAATCACCTACTCGTTTCTTTTTCCTTTCCTATTTTTCCAGTGTATGTCGCTAACCATTGGTCCCAGTGGAGACAAAGGTTGAAGCAGCGAAGGGCCAAGCTGTCCTTGTCTTTTACACAAGGGTACCGTCATAGAGATGGAGGCATCGAAGGCACGGAGTGGGTGTCCTCGGGGTTACTAACTCTGTGACCGCTGCTATCGTTCGTCAAGTGATTTGCTGCGGGAAGAGCTGGCTGCTTGCCCGCTTTCATGGTAGGTCCCAAAAGGCTGCATGTTTCAATTTCCTCCTTGTATCGCCCAATCTTCAACCTATTTACCTATGTTCCTTTACCATTGGCGGCAGCATCACGATGAGTCCTGAACTAGCACAAGCGCCATTCGACCCTCTATTCAATCGATATCCTGACTGGCTACGCCTGTCGTACCACTGTTCCGGTCGTCTACAGTTTGCCAGAGTAAAACGTTAGATCAAAGTTCTGATGAGTCCGTGTCCAGAAAACAGCAGTTCAGGTTGTGTGCGCCTGTACCACTTCCACCTACTACTGGCGCGCTTAAAGGTACAAACGGGGAAAAATGGGGTGAAAAGAATAAGAAGCAGGAACGGTGAAGCAGAAAAAGTGATGTTAGCAAAAGTACTGAGCTAGTTTAGAGAAGCGGTAAAAAACGAATGGTTTCGCCATGCTTTATCTACCTATCCGTCTGTCTGTCTGGCCGGCGGACTTCAGGACTCACCCCTTAAAGAGCCATTTAGCATGGGAAAAGTTGAGGACAGACCAGTACTTTACAGAATCTAAATGTATTGGTCAAATGTTGATCAGGATGTCATTCGTTCAGATCTGTCTAGTCAGACATTGTTGAACACTTTTTAGAGAAACGTTTCAATAATATATAAGTATTCCGGGCACAAACGGATACGGAACCTTTTTTCATAATGAACGAATTGTAAGACGACGTTCTACTCTAGCTTCGCCAAGCCCCAATAAGTCATTCTAGGACATTAAACATTAGCTTTTCTCACCGTCTTCTCCTGTTTTCTTTTCGGACCTTAAGTTTTTGTTTTGCCGGTCATTACTGAAAAAAATAAATGTATTGTAATAAACTAATTAACTTTGTATGAAAACAAAGTGACTATTAAATGTAGCCAAAACCCTAACTGTTCCTTGATGACTGCTGAAGTTGAGATATTTGTATATATATGATGAGATATTTATATATATATAATACAGAAAGGTGCTCATATTAGACCCTGTAGTGCTTTATGGAGGCGTAGTTTTCCGAGGTGAAACGGCTAGGTTCAGGAAGTACTAAGAGGCAAAAACAATTTGTTTTTATCCGAAGTCACGTATTAGTATTGCTTAATGTTGTTTAGAAGAGAAATGCCTAATACTCATTCAAACAAAAAACTGACATTTTTCCAGAAAAACCGAGATATTTAGACAAGTATACTTAGACTTAAAATGCTATATGACTACTTGATTGCTTCGCATATAATATGTACATATATATATATATATATATATATACATTTATTGAGGTTGTACTATCGATGTTTCCGATGAATTTGAAAAATCATCGGTCCTCTATAGTTCCCCAAAACCAGCAGGTTAATAAGCAGAACCATCACCTCTATAGCAGCTGTTGTCGAAACCCTACGCCGTTTGTTGTTCTTTTTTTCGCTTTTCCCGTCATTTTATTTTTATACGAATCGGCGAATCTGTCTGTTTGTACTTAGTACGATTGTCGACGCGTACACGCCTGGCGACGCCTAATATATAGGTAGTACTATGAAGTAGAGAAGTCCCCGTCGCGAAAAACGGCTGTCTGCAACAAGATGATAGCGACGACATCAGTTACACACTTAGCTTCTATTTTTGCCCGTCTGTTCATAACAGCGGTGGTCCGTAGCAGAGCCTCTGGACACAGACTTTGGTCTCCTGCTTTTGCCGCTGAGCCTTTGCCTGACTCACACGGTTTGGATACGGCCAAAGAACCATCCAAGCGGCTGAGGAAGCCGCGTCCGTTTCACGTGCCACCAACGCAGACATGACGGCCACGTCGTACCGTCTAACTGGGTCGGCAGATCCCACTGACGATGGGTGAAACGAGCTACGGAATGGCGGATGAGAAAAACGGCTGTTGTTGGTCGTCGGGAAGGGAGAGGGGGACGCTCGTTGAGGGGGCGAACGTTCGTCGAGGGGCGAACGCAGGGTGAGGAGAAACTAGGATCATTCATAGGGGGTAGTAGATGAAGGCTGCGAAGAAAGACAAAAAGTCATAGAAAACGAGGAAGCAAGGGGGAAATGTGTGGAAAGGTAGAGAAGGACTATAGCACAGATGAAACGAAACTTGTTGGTTGAGCATAACGTGCTTGTATCTCTTTTATTAAGGGAAATCGCCATCGCTGGGACAGTCGCACATCTGCTAAATTCCGTTTATTGCTAACGGCCACAAAAGCGTCAGCCAGGGATAAAATACCTACTCCAAATGCTGCCAGCTTTCCTCACTCCTACAGCGGTTGACGGCTATGGGGGACTGTGCGATCATTCCTCTCTCATGAAAACTGACGGATACGCGTTCGCCTCCTACCACCCCGCTTTGCTCGCCCACTACCAAATTAACTCAGGAGATTTATCGGCGCCAAATTGCTCCCTCGAGTCGTTGCTGCTGCCACTGCTGTTGTTGTCATCGTCTTCACTCGTTAGAAGATCGTCGAAGTTTTTGCTAAGAAGAATGGAGTCGAGAACACTATGGCCATACGGGTGGTATGGTGAGGCCAGGACGGATACCACTGCTGTGTTTGCCGACACAGCAAAACCACACTCAGACCATTTTCTCTATACCAGTTTAATTATGCTGCAGTGTCATCATTGGAGTTGTCCACGTCGCCGGTATCGTTCTCATTGGACAAAGCGAAAGGAAAAAAATTTGCGTTACAATAGACTAACACTTGGCTTGGGGTATTTAACAGTTTCAAGCGTTAAACACCGAACGGGCTGATTTCGGTTTCTGTTCTGCTGGCTCAGTCGAACCTTCGCCCCGCCTAAGGGATTCCACACATTAATTTTTAGCGAAAAAGATAACCCTATGATCAGAAATGAAAAGCATACATTTAGTTCGAGAATATAAGATGAAGGGTGATAGAGTCGCACAGGATTGCGTCATACTGGCGAATTCCACAGATAGCTAACATATAGGCGAGGAGGCAATGCAATGAGGGGGAACAGCAGGGGGTTCTAGTGAGCAAAAACGGCAGATGCCGCGTACAAAGGCCGCGAACACGAATATGGTATTAAAAAGAAATGATATCAACACTATAGAACGAAGCCCGTAATAGATTATGCTTTTTTTTTTGTTTGAACTCTTGAAGGTGGACAAGGAAACTGTACAAAAAGATTGTCAGAAGAAAGCGAGCACCACTCGAACGCTATTAAACAGACGAAACGGTTGAGGGCGATCGAAACAAAGATTTGTTGACCGGAAACAAAAAACACTAAAGTGAATTTGCTAGCAAAAGAGGGTATGCTTTGCGGGAGGTCGACAGTTATGCCAAAAGGAAAACCTCTCTAAACGCAAGTGCCAAACGTTCAAAATTAATGTTTCTCTAGGGATTTGATGGCGTCAAGGTGACTCGGTCGAGGAGGGTCAAGAACGAATAACGCACAATAACTCGCTGGCCGAGTCGTAACGGAGGGGTTTAAAAGGAAAGCGTAAGCTGGTGTTAATTTCAGTAGAGAATGAATGATCCACGAATTGGACGGGTGTCCTGACATGCATGTCTGCCATTTAAGCTGACATTATATGAACGGACACCGAGGATGGACACTGACGGTGTTAAGTCAGTCGTCCCGTTACACCTCAGTCATTCCAGGTATATTCAGCTGTACAGGAAGGCAGACCGTATGAAATATATCACCGCATAAAAGGATCAGGTACCCCCCTAAATGGAGGTGGTTTTCAACTCTAGCAGCGCCAATGGATTTTAGCATGTTGCGTCATTTAACGTACTAACAGATATACTGTCTTGTAAATGGCATGGCTGCGTTATTACTAATATTTTCATGATAACGAGCGTTTCCTGTTTCAACATTCGAAATTAATCCACATGGTGCCTTTTAAGGCCCGCCCGTCCCTCTCTACAGGTACATAATTGTTGCAACTATAGTTTCAGTTTATTCTTCTTATAACTACAAATTGACTTCTGCAACTCATTGAAATAATATTATATAAACTATATAACGTTTTTCCACCCGATGTATATTTAGCATTTATGTCAGCGGGTGTTTTGGACATAAAACTTCTACATTGCTTTTGATTTAATCGCTTGTATCAATAATATTATTCGATTAACCCATAAAGCGTGTAGAGCATATATAATCGCAGACTATAAAATATCTGGCTTAACCTCAACATAAAAAACTGAAAATAAATACAGGGCATAAGTGATCTCAATCGCCTCTTAGGCCCACAGGGGTATCTTGTGTTAATAGGTAAATATAATAAAATAAAAAGATTTTAACGATTAAGAATAAAGAAGAAAATGCGTTTGATTTTTTTGTGGAACGGCGAGGAAAATATCTAGACGACCGTCGCACACAGTATGTAAAATAAGAACAATAGAACTACCACAGAAAGTTCACCTGTATTGTAAAATTATCATACTACTTGATAATTGATAAGGTACAATGAACAACTTTGTTAAAAAAAATAAAACACTACTTGAAATATTGCTCTATTTATGCCAGCAGCCTTGCATACTGTGTTACGTAAGTACTGTTTATAAAACCTCCGAATGATCTACCTTGGGGAACTCACTTGGTGCAGCATAAGTCGGGGTTATTAAAAAAAGTACGCTATCTAGTGTAACGACCTTTTATGGATATTATTGTATTATCATTTTCGCGTAATATATAATTCGTTTGATTAATTTGGGTCCCGAGTTATTAACACCGGCTGCATTGATTTCTTAAACTTTGCCGTTTAAGATAGCTAACTATCTTAGTTGCAAATAATCAGTAAGATCTTTGGCGGGTTGCCTTTATCATTTATAACAGTATTTTTCAGAGATTATTTTTTCGTTTTACAAAACCCTTTAAAAATTGCACCGGCTAAACCAAGAAAAACTTCACAATTAGAAGAAGTGAATGGATAGTGAACTATGAGGATATGGCGCCGATAGTTGAACAGCTCGTTTGCCAGAAAAGAGCAGTTGACATAGTGTTAGTTTTTCGCTACGAGGGCAAACGTTTGGAGAACGTACTAGACGTCATGCTGTTAAGTTGTCTAATTACCACGCACGACGTTAACGAACAAGTTAAATAGAATGATTTAGACAGCCGAACACGTTTGACGATATAGGCACAACATGCCTTGGTATTGATCTTAGACCAGGGCTCTGTCAATTTTTGTAAACACTGGTCTTCCACTAGGCTGGCTCTATATCTTAAAACCTGTCTATAGGCATTCGTTAATTACAAAAAAGTACAGAATTGCAATCATACGATCTAAACCCACATCAAAGCAAACTGTCTAGAGCTATTTAGCTAGCCAAGAGATTCGAACAGCTTCTTCCATGGTTAGTCAGAAAATTCTACATTAGGTCTTTGGCTATGTACAACTATACACAGATTGAGTGTGCACCAGAAAAAAGGAACTTAAAGGCGGATGCATCTGTATGATTTTTCTCGTGAAGGTGCAAGCACTGACAGTGTCCATAGGAGGTCGGTGAAAACACTGAGCAAAATACTCTCGGCAAAGCAGTTACTCGTTATCAGTGCAAACATTCTAAAAACGGAGATGGAAATGTCGAAAACCACAAGGGAAGTGACTATACCACATAAACTCCAATAGAAGGACGTGTTTCTGTGACCATGGAGACTTCTGATTACCATAGACCATAGATAGAGCACTTATCGGTACAGGAGTAATACATTTGAAACAAGGAAACACTGAATTTAAGGAAGAAAAGCAAAAAATGAATTTCAAAAATCTGCTCAGGGCAGATGAAAACACGTACGTGCTTTGAAGATAATTTGCGCAGTTACTACTGGAAAAAAGCCCTGTCTAGAATACACCGCCGCCATGGGCGAGGTATGGCCAGTTGGTACCAGCAAGACGAATGACTAGGTGCGAAAATGACATCGAATAGGGAACAAAGCCATTTCAGTGGGAGCCCCACACAGATTCGGACGCGGGGTAATGCTGACTCTCGCAATGGACATCAAGAGTAATCGTTATGATGAGATATTGCTTTAGGAAAATAACCGACGCTGCATCATAACGTCCTAAAAAGCCACGATGCGATGTGATTACTCGACGACAGCGCGCCCCGACATCACCATACTTTGATCAGGACCTGAATCGAACGACGGTCTATATATACCTATGTTCTTCAAATTTAAGCGCGCGTGGTAACGTAGTGTATCCCATTGTCGATTTTCAAACCACCCACGATAACAAGATTAGGTATGACAATACAAATCTCGAATATACAGCTACCGAATACCTGTTAGGGAGACGCCCTTAACGTATGAACAACAACAGGGAATACATCTAATGTATACCAAACTATTTCAGTTTTACTTTACGCAAACAAAAAGATATCCAAGTTTTCCGGAGAACCTTGTTATATACATAAAATATTAAAAATATATAATGCATAGTAGAATAAGCCTTAGGCTTACTAGTTCTGCGTATTGTCCCGTTTTCGAGGTCGATTATAGCGGTCACTTAATAGTAACAACAAGAGTAGATACTGTCCGAATGGAGTGACCATACGATACGACTGAGCGGGACTTCGAAACGGTGCGGGGCGAACGGTGCTTGATTGAATGTCTTTTCATTAATATTTTTCACTTTTTGCAAAGTTTACTCTTACTAGCCTCACGCCGTAGTTCTGTTTTAGTAAACGGACCCACCGAGAAAGAAGAGGCGAGGAATGGCAGCGATCGATGACGGTAGTCAGTGCAGCCATCACAAACTGTCAAATCAAAATGTCTCCACCAGCTCGTACTCCCCTGTCAAACGTTAAATCGATGTCGTCTCTCTAATAATTCACTAGATTAGATTAACGTATGGAGCTAGATCTAATCCACCGCAGAAAACTCATTACAGACTTGCCGAGCTCTTGTATGCAATGAATGCACACGGATTACATTGCAATCGTTATTAGTATCCACGACCCTTAGTGAGATTGACTTTATCGCCTCTACCAAAACTGCATTGATTTATACGCAACAGGGTAACGAATTCAGGTTGACATATACAACAGGCCTCGCAACTCGTCTTTTACACAAGCTCATACTGGGCTCACATTGTACGGAGTTCAGCGGAACAGCTTAGACGGTAAGCTGTTGCACCGAAATCTATAGACACTCGTCATCGTACGTTCAGCTGTGCAGCAGGCGACAATGGCCATCTAAACTAGTTTTCTCTTTTGCTAACAAAAAAGATGTTTGTATTGTACATAGTAGTAGGTATCGGTAAATTGACATAGGCGGCCTATTCGCGGGTGACCTTAAATTCTTAGTGTGTGAACTTGAGTCTGAAACGGTGCTATTGAAGTCCTATAAGTTTACCGTTGTTTACCTTTGAAGCAGAGCAGTCTAAGCGCTTAGATGACGATAATTAGTAAAATCCTTTTTCTACGGATTCTATGCGCGTTTTATAGATTAGTAACAAGATGGCTTAGTCTATTATAAACTAAGTTGAATGCTCCATGTTATTGAAATGATACTTATACGCAAACATATCCGATGTCCACAAAGAATAATATTAATCGAATAACAATCACATTGATACGAGGTTCATTGCGATAGACATAAACAATATCTTACATCTAACGTGTGAGCAGTTCAGTATAAAAAGGCTTTTCAACCGATACATGTTCAACATTGACCAGTTAAGAACAAAAGCCTTCGTTGCAGACTGACGCGTAAAATAATAACGATAAAATATACGTACGGAGAGCAGTGTTTCTACGAGTTAACACCAGGAAAAGTAAACAGTGCAACACAGCCGCTGCATCAGTTGGGCCTATTAACGGCCTTGCACTGCCTGCAGTCCAAGTACCCCATTGGGAACCAGGCTGGCTAGCCTTGCAACTAATATCAGTGGCGTATAGCAGTGGTACTAGATATTTCTCCGCAGCCCTTTCAATACTCCTCCCTGAAAATGTACAGTAGCGGACAACTAGTAGCAATAGTTCGTACGTATTTCTACACATAAAAAAGGAAAGAGACGGGAGACTATTGTCGGTGTCACCGTATCAGACAGCGTGTCGTACCCCGGCGGATGTTTGGACACAGAAAGCAGAAACTTGTTTAGATGGAGGGGCGCCCATGCATTCGGCCGCGGTATTTTGCCATCAAGTGGAGAAAGGAAAATTCGTGAAGCAAAAGAAACAAAACCCGCGGAAGGGGGTCGAGGGAGTGTTTGTGCTGCGTATTTGTAAGACGGGAAGATTCAATAAGTTCACGACTGAAAGAAGTCGGCCGAGTAACTAGATGGCAAACAGAAATTGCGAGTGGGGCCAGACGGCGGCAGGTGATGATATTGGTCTTAGCTGAACACAGCACAACAGACCAAATTAGGGGATAGCGGCCCGCTTTATACTTGCATGTGCGAATGATTCTAGCTTGGCAGCGTTAGAGACGGCCGGAGAAATAGGACGAGGCGAGAGGTGAAAAGGGTGAGAACCGTATAGCCCCTTCGTTGATTCGGATATTGTGATCATATCGGTGAAGAAAATAAACCAAGCGGAAAGTAGCTAAGCTGCCCGAATCGGAACACCTAACAAATGTGCTTTTACATTGGACAGTATTAAAGATCCAAAGCAAACGCGTAGAAGCCCTACGTTTGGCGTTTTCACTCACGCTGACGTGTTTGACAGGCGCATGCCGTTACAGTTTTTTCGAATCTCAGCAGTTGCATCATTAATTAATCTTGGATTTTCCGGCTCAGGGTTCAACTCGCGTTTTATGTTTCATTATCCTAAAAACGTTGTGTTTCTTTCAAATCGTGAACTATTTCAGTCGACATAAGCCTCTATATTGTGCATCCAATTCTCAGTGGTCTCGCTTTTACTCGCAGGTTACTTTTGTTCTAGGAACTCGCAGTCGTATGAGCTAACAATGGATAGGCTGCCAGGTTAGAATAAATTGAGCGCACAGACCGGAACAGAACTAACAATTTGGTACAATCTTCTTTCCGAGGTTGCACTGAAAATATCTACAACGCGTTGTGGAGAATTTAACCTAAAATACTACTAATGCATAATATTATACCATTAATAATAATAATATCAAGGGTTTTTCGAGTTTGATATTCGGTACTTGAGCCGTGAGGCATTGCTTCATGCGGCTCGCTCCTGAATGAAAATGAAGTATACCTACGTTCCCTTTTAGACCGCTACGTGTTTCTAAATACGGCAGGCAAACCCATTCATCGTTATGCTCGCACATGGAATTGTTATGGTGTGTATTCTGCTGCATTTTTATTTATGAAGTTTCTACTAATACCGTTGTGCCCTCAATAGGAGTCTCCTCAATAATCAACTGGCAAGTGACATTTCAAGATACCATAACCGTATATAAGCCTAATCAAATGAAAAAAATGGAAGCACAGAATTCTGTTTTTGTTTCATATGCGTATGGGAAGTTTGAACGAGAAGTGGCTTGGATACACTCTGGAGAAATTCTAGGTAGTTCCCGTTGTAACGAGGAACTAGTCATTCTAAACAGTACCTTTAGGCCTAGTTTAAAAAGCTCAAGAAATATAATTCCTGCGATAGCATGGTGTGTTAAAATTCAGCTTGATGGAATGCCTTACAGCGGCACGAACCGCCAAATTTGAAACATTTAGTAGGCAAAATTTTAGTAGAAAAAAATAGACTTACGACCTTTAATGCGCAAAGCTGTACACTTACCTGCTGTTTTTTGGAGCGTTCATGTTGCGAATCTCCCGCACATATTGTCTCGAAAGCATCAAGAAAATTCTAAAAGATAGCTAAGAAATTTCCTTTAAGATATTAACCGGGTTGCTCCTACAGCTCATGGCAGATTTGAATCAGACTGCGGTAGAAGTCGAACCAGTCAGAAAGAAGCCCCTTGAGCAATTACAAGATGAGTAACTGGCTGGCTATAAAAGAATGGAAGCTGACTTACGCTATTCGCTTTTAGGAACGTTGGCGAATATACTGATTATTATTATTATTATTAGTACAAATTGAAACGCTCACAAAATTAAGATACCTTAAATATTGAAAATTGTCAGTGGCTATCAAGTACTTCCCAAAAAATTTATGAAACATAGTTGAGTCGGTAAATGTTCTAAAAACATAGTGCCGTAATATTTTTTTAGAACCTGATATCGAACCCTGTTCTTGTTTTATAGTTACTGTAAAAACACTCATACTTGCTTCTCACTCCGTTCCGCCTGCAGAGTGTATATTATATGTCCGCATATGTGGCACGAAATGCTGGCAACTAAAGCTGTGTATCTACGCTACTGCGCGGGACGCCTTTATTTTGAGCCTAGATTTTCCGTAAGTTAGCAGGAACACGTGTCTAGACTTATGTGGCCAGCGTAAACACCGCGCGGTTCGCTGCGGCTAAGGATATAGGAAGTTCTGGTTGCAAGTAGATTGAATGTATGAGCAAGAAGGTGCATTACGGAGAACTTCCTTCCGCTTCGTTCTTCGCGAGTAGAACCTTGAACTTTTTACACAACAGCCCCACCAAATGCTCACGGTCAAACTGAATTAGGCTGTTGTCTATACGAAACTGAGGCGGTTTCATTGATGGTGGAAACGCATAGGAGACCAACACCCTGGTGAGTGGTACACACTCCTGAGGTTGCCTAACCTGATACCCTATCAAAAGCCGGCAGTCGTTCAACGTTGGGGACTAAGACACGATATGTAGTCGTCACATTACAGAAGGTTATAGGTAATGCAAGACCTTATTTATTTAAATTGTGGGCCTCAGTAACCTGATGGTCGCCACTACTTCGGACAACACTGGAAGAATCAACGGACCTTTTTTGGCCGAATAAGAACGAAGCGCAGTACCTTATTCACTATTCACTATTCACAATACGATGGCCTGGTACTCGACGGTCGTATACGCAGATCGGCTGTCCCTCGTCGCGGTCCTCCGGCGTACAAGGCCGGGCGGTCCGGATTAGCGCACTTACGAAGCCGGTCAGTCCCCGCAGTGCGGCTCTAATAATGGATAGAAAAACTATATAGTCATAAGCGAGTTCTACGCTTAAAGCGTCTCATCCCTTATCTTTTTCCGTTCAAAGAAAGTCTCGGTGGGCCACCTTCTTTAGAGAAAAACGTAATTTCGTAAACGTAACGTAATTTCTGCGTTCCAACTACGACCTCTAGATTTTACCGTACTAACGCCCAGCCATGTTGATCCGACACTAAACGTTGTATTACCTGTTCTAATGGTCATTGTATATATGCAGTAAACGTACCGTCTCCTTTAACATTGGTAGGATGATTTACGTCAAAAAGTAAGGCTACGGCCTCATCAGTTTTCTGCAGACTCTTACGAAACGGCGGACTAGGTCATCTATACTTTCTTCGATCCCACCGCTGTTGCCGAATTTGTAGCAATGACGAGGTTTTTCAGTTGAAGACCCGCGACTGATCCGCTGGCGAGAGGATATTATATATCGCATATACATACATATATTTGTATGAAAAAAACAAGTCTATTATATAATATAGTAAGTCGCGTCGCACTTTCCAAAATCTGTGTGTGGGAAAGCGTTCTTATGAAAAATCATCGTACAAAAAGTGTTACATTGCACAAAGCATTTTACATGCTTGTATTATTATGGTGAGGAAGTTGAGGAAATCGTCGAACGTATCTTAAAAAAAAATATTATCTACTGAGATGAAATGTACTGTAAGCGATCCGCTTATTGAACTATCGTTGACTTATAATACTCTAAGAACCCTTGTTTTGCTTTATGTGCCTTGGTCGCATGCCCGCACAAATTTGTTGTTTATTACCAGAAACAAGCATGTTATTTTATATATATATATATATATAAAATAACATGTAATAATATAATAATAATAAAGATATATATATATATATATATCTTTATGTCGCATTTTATTTTTTCTTCGTTCGAAAGAGACCCGCCTCAGTAAGGCAGTCGACCATTGATACCCAAGATTGGTCTTGCAGTGCCCTAAGTTTCAACCCAGCTATAACTGGTAAATTCAATGCCTGTATTACATACATACACTTATGATCGTGTACAGAAATTAATCGTAATTCACGTAATGTTCATCGAGAGAATTGGGTCGATGTATCGAAGTCAAGCGCGACGTCGTCAAGTTTTCAAATCTCTGTAGCTTAAAACAAGTTTAAGCGAATACAGAGCCCGCTCTGCTGATTTCAGACTAACAACTAGGGACCGATGAAAGCTGGTTAATCATTACACAGCTATTGTGCAAGGATGCTATTTCTTTCTACGGTATATGTGTGTTTGAACCATCACTTACAATAGGTTCCAAATTTTACTATAACAGTACATTGCTTTTAAAGAAAGCTCTTAAGATTTTAAAGAATTGGTTAAAAGCTGATTCTCAGCTGGCCCTCTATAACGCAGAGGATTTTGTTTTCTGCATTGAGGTATTATTAGTAAAAAAAAAAAAGTTAGTTCTGAGATAAGCGTTAATCAACAGTGAAGTGTTGTGTTCTAGTTTTTTACGAATTTGGCTCATCTTGAAACACTGACAGATGACAAATATATACGCTTAAAGTTCGAATATCCATGAGACCAACACGTTTTTCAATCGAATCGTATCCACGTTCCTTTTCTTTTGAATAACGTGAAAATTTCTAACTAAAAAATATTTCTTTCGCATTATGATCCGAGACACCTGTGCAGATAACATCACAAATATACCCTTGAACCCCATTTCTAAAGGGACGTTCGTTTCTTCCAAAATTTGAAATGTACTATCAGCTTACTACAGTTTGTTGCTAAAAACATTAAAACATCTCAAAGAAACCCTTCATAAGTTAGAAAATATATGTGTATCTATTCGCTTAGTCGACTGCAATGTTCCCAGTATTAGAAAGCAGCAAAGATCCCAAATCACGTTCTAAGTGCTTTATT
>NW_019215158.1:0-24125 GCF_002532875.2 Varroa jacobsoni | reverse complement strand
ATATATTTTTTTTTTTTTTTCATTATCGATAAACCTGTGTTCTAAGCCTACCTTGACAATTGTATTTAATAATGGGTCATTCATACGTTAGACAGGATTTGGATTTCTTATCCTTCACGAAAACATGAGCTAGCTAAAATGCTTATTGTACAAAGGTCTTTTCAAAAAAATAAATTTCAAACTCATGCAATAGATAAACGTTTTTATAGCATTATAACGCTGCTCTATCAGCGCAGACAAAGCTGTTTCAACATCGGTGTATTTAAGCTTTCCTCACATTAGTCGTGAAAAACCCAACGATAACAACGCTTGGCAGAATTTATCAAGCGGACACCTCTTCAGATCTGCCACTGTATCATTTAAGAGAAAAAAGTATATTAAGCTGAGCATCCTTAGATCGTTCCATCCGATACGCTGACTGCTCGGAATCATCACTCACCCGACGTAAAGAGATACTCTACTCTTCGCCTAAAGGGAAGCAACGGTACGGGCAGACAGAGAACTGCATGCCAGCATCGAACGTACCATCTATTCTAGAACAAAAGGGGGAAATAACTCTGTAAAAAGAAAGTGTTTCATCAAGTTAGTTTAATTATATGAGTAGCATGGAAACGTAATGCTTCCTTGAGTCTATTGAGATGCAAAGCACTGCATCTTTCTGAAACGAAATTGACCTGCGGATGGCCTACAAACTACGTAAAGATAACTTTATTAACAACTTGAAATTAAGAGAAACAATCTGTAGTCTGTCGATGAGTGCCCCAGAAGCAGCCACTCTTGGCACTGTTAAGATTTGTTCTCATAGTGGATGGCAAGATTAGCCCACGAAAAATAAAGGAGGCTTCGTGTTTTATAGCATGTTTATCGGATACATTTTGTTAATCCTTGAAACGCGTGAATCGCTTTAAATACCTCCGAGCAGTCTAATAGGAGTGGGAATTATCTAAATCCTAGCGCTAGATAGCTGATATGACTTGCTACTAAATAATAAAGAGTTGTACCATGCATGCTCGACGCTCTCGGTATTCCTCGATGTTTCGATTAGCCTGATTCAATACTGTTCAGCTTCGGCGCTCAGCCAGAACAACCCCTTGAATAGTTCACACAGGCGGGCATATACTGAATATAGTGTTGTTATTGAAAGGGCTTTACGATTAGTGCACCTTCTTGTCCAACTTCGTGAAGTTATCCCAGAGTCGTATGGTGCTCAACATCGAAGTGAGGTCCTCAGCATCGAAGGTGCCGCTTGTAATTTGTCTAAAACTGCAGCCAGCTAACGTGATGCATGTAGCTATCGGGATATGGTACGTTAAGAATGCGAAGGCACGCTTTCATATTTTGAAAAACCATATCTCGTAACGCTTCTCACAATACATGCCTGCTTAACAAAGGTGTCCTATAGAGCTGGTTTGGCTAAAATGGTCTATGGTCAAGAAGGCCAGCGCGTAGCTCAGCCTTCCATCATACAGTGCTTTTTTTTCACAGTGTATACAAAAACGCAGAATATATATAAATAATCACGAGGCAGCTTCTTACCTTATTAGAACATCGGGACGTAACGCGCGAAATTTAATGACATGATTCGCTCGCTAAACGAAGTCTAAAGAAGCAGCTTTCTAAAAGGCTTCTTTTTAGAAAACAGTAACCGATTGAAGGCACTCGTGTGAAGCATGCTTTGCTTGAAGGAGTGACTGAGCTGGCAATATAATTGCACTGTAAACCCATAGAAATTTTACTAGAATACTTTGCGCGTTATGATAGCGTTCGATTTTTCATATACGAAATATAATGATATTAGTGTATAGATCGACGGCAGGTTAGGACCGTGTGAAACGAGGAAGTATTGCCGGTGAAGGCTAAACAAATCACGTGCTGATATTAACATTAAACCTTATGCGATACGTACGGATAGGTACGACGTAGAGCTGCTGGAGCAATGACAGGCTAGATGTCCTTACCGTAGGAGATAAGCGTGACCGTTACATTTCAAGTGAGGTTTTTCATTAACCGAACAATCCTTTCTTCAGTTAGTTTTTTTGTCGTCTCTAAGCTTGTCCTACAACCTAACGAGTGGACAGTCTGGCTTGTTATCCTGGCTGGATACGATCTTTGTTGCGCAAAGCTCACAAAACACTCGCAGTCTTATTTTAATACGTAGCCATATTTAATATCTGGGTTTGAGGACACTTTAAAAATAAGTTTAATGTGGCAAAACTTGGCAGGCTGTGCGTATTTATAATCGTTTGAGTTATTTGGTGAATAGTCACCCTTTGAAATAGTAAGGTTATTCAGGATCAAGCATAAAGGACAATTTGATAGGCGGATATTATGCTGAATTGTCAATTCAATACTGAACAATACATATCGGTGAAGCGTAGACACTGCACCATCGGTCTAAATATTTTTTTGGAACTTGTTCAGTTTTAGTATTGCTTCATTAGACAGCAAAGACTGCGTTCCAATGAACATCTAAGGGATCGTTCGTTGTTAAACTTCGATATAGAGTGACGATAGCCGCTCGGTATAAGTCAATAATCGTAAAAAATGTTTCAGATTACCAGAATTCTACTTGCCACTTAAAATAATAAATATCTGAGTCGATATCTTTTGTAGAGAAAAAACTTACGGCTAGAAACACATTTTTTGACTTCGAATCTTCATTATTATTATTATTATAAACATATTTCATTGGGAGCACCCATTAGACTAGATTAAAAACACCATGCCGACCTGGCCTTCTTTGGGCTTGTATTTATTTCGTAATATGTATATCGAATTATTTTTATGCACCTTCCGCTATTTACATTAGTGTGTCTGTTTTTTATGAACGTTAAAGCCATTGTCAACGTGCAGCGTGCTTAGCTGTGCATCGGTGTCAGTTAACTAAAATGGGTTTTGGTGGAGGTCCCTTCAACACTCTGTCTGGGTGGCCGGCTGTTGAGCGCCGGCTGGCATGTGAAAAGATATAACTTTGTCATAACTTTGTGTAGGGTTATCACTTGCTAGAACGCTGACCACTTCCAACAAGGGACTTGTCGTAGGGGCGCCACGCAGTAGCAGCGGAAAACCTACCTACACAGTTAAGAAGCTAGAAGTAACGTTGACCTAACCATTTGGGCTGTGTCATCAAACTGGTGAGTATAACTCAGAGTCGAGACAAGCACGATAAGTCAACATTAAATTCAACGTCAGGGGGGCAGCTGAAGCTCAAAGCAAGCGAAAACTCAATCTTCCGTGTTTTCAACGCTGTCGTTACCACTACTCCCAATAGGCTCGTCGGACACCAATGTGGACATTGTCCTATTGGGCTTTTAAAGGGAATTTTGCTTATGTGAACAAGGACGATGGCGTCCTTTTTTACGCATCTGTTTATCATGTCGGAGCAAATAATTCAGTATGTTGTCAAGATACATGACGATTCAATGGTCTGTTGTTGCTTAGGAAAGCAATGCTAGCAGATAGATATACGAGTGTGCCTCCATGAAAAATCTCTAACTCTATTTTAAAGGCTTTATGTAGCCCGATTTATAGTGAACTGGTACGTGAACACGTTACGTTACCAAGGTTGGTAATTTTATGCAGTCTTGTGATCTTTTAATAAACTTTCATAAAAACACATTTAGTTAATTTCGCTTTACACGAATGGCTTCAGATACGATGTTCTTCACATCTCTGCCACTGTATTTCGAAATCCTGAAACTGAATCCGAAACTGAACAATCACTGTGTTCTCTTTTTCAGGTCGGTCGAATAATTAGGTAGAGCCCATGTTTGCTGTTACTGTCTGGCCTTTTTAAATTAGAGATTATTTACGATAGACAAAACGATTTATGCAGTGGCCATCGCAGATCTCCACAAATTTAATTAATTTACTTCTTAGCATTTAATAACCGACCTCTGTCAGTATGTTATTAGCTGCGTCGCCCTATATATACGTTCAGTTGAAAAAAATAGAGGGAGAGATATGCGTGCGTAACTGCACTTCTGATCTCTTTTAGCCTCGTTTGCCGCTTCGCTAGATTACAGCTCGCGAAGTAGATACGCTGGAAGATATATAGAACTCTGTTAGTTTAAATAGTATTGTCTACCTGTATCTGAGGAGATTAGTTGCCCAGGGCGAACACTAAAAGTTCTATGAAGAGGATTACCCATTGACCACTGCAGAACTCAGCCGTCCATGTTCACCACAAGATGTTAAAGTTCAATTATGTATAGTGAACACACTTTGGTAGTGGTTAGGGCGATCCTATTTTATTCAGTTTTCGATTTGTTGCATTGTCGAAATAGTCTAGGAGAGCATTATGCTGTTGTTTTGTTGTAAATTGTGTTTCTCATTCTAATACGCTTTCGACTAAACGACTCTAGATTTGTGACTGCGATGTTCTGCTTTCTAAATATCGTTCATTATTACTACAAAGGAAATAGTAGTCTGTCGAGGTAAAGTTCTTCATGGTCGTTAGATCTTTTGACAAATCGGCAGGCACTACTCTACCCATCCTTTATAAATCATTGACCTTTAAGAAGGGAAAGTCATCACAATCGTGTACGTTGCCAGATTTTTTTGCATCGTGCGAGTCATGTGGGATTCTTGCCGTCTGCTAATCTGTAATACACGAACGACCTTAGGACGTCGTGGCGTTCACCGTGAATACAATATAAACGTTGATGAGAGCAAAGTTTTGCTTTGATATACTGCTAGGGCGTTTCGGACGAATCATCCGCCTTGTCCGCCATATCGAAAGATTGTGGCCAGTAATAGCTGGCCCATATTCAAAACTTGTATCAGGTCGATATGATGCAAGCGGGCATAAAGTCGCCATGTCGGGACGTTATTACTCAGAGAGGACTATCTACTTAGCATGTTTTGCGGCACCATCTGTGTTCTTCTTGGTTAGCACAACTGAATTAAATATCAGCTGTGGAAAGTATCTAACAATTAAGCCGTAGTTCTAATGTTCGTATTTTATATAAACACTTGCCAAGGGGTGGGGCAAACATGTGGTCGGTGCTATCTTTCTTTCTAGAAAATAGCTCTGTTCACTTATTAGCAATTAACAGGAAATGCTTTTCTTTCGGAGTTTCGCCACACTGGACAAAGTTTACAACAATTAGAAACATGAGGAAAAATGTACATGACAAGACAGATAAGATGAGATCGGGCTTCACGAATTGTTGATCAGGCGATGAAGTAACAATGACCAGCTGTATGCTATATTATCACTAATCATTGCTGCGGTACCCAGTGATATGCCAGTGATGATTAGAGGGTATTCATACGCATATAAACTTTCTACGCCTGTAGTTAACGATGCACAAGTTCATTCAAATATGTGAGTTGGAGACCAGTCAGAGTATACTGACATGCTATGGGTCTGCTGCGGATCACTAACAATAAACACGATACATAAAATTTTTCAACGCTTTATCTAGAGCTCAGTCTAACAGCCATTCGTCAGCCACTTCAGTGTAGCGATGTACACTGTAATCAACCGATTAAGACGCATTCTGATTTATCATCGGCTTGTGGTATTAATAACATTCTGAAGCTCTATGACTACTATCGATCGAAGTATCTTGCTGTAGGAGTACCGATGATGTCGCAAAACAAAGTGCCACGATTGCTTTGTTTGAGGTTCGTCCGAAGATTTTGAAATACTGAGGTCCGCGCATACGCCATCGGAAGCAAAAACACAGTAACTTGACAGGATACTTTATTAATCTATTTGTCTTATTACAAAAAACAATAATTTATTTTCCCATTACTACAGCTTTAACGAAGGTAACCTAACCGTTGGTGTAGGAAAACGCGAAACGTAAGCTGCTATGCGCCCCGATGCGGTCGTCCGTGAGGATGTGCTTTCGCGCCCGATGCCATAGTATTAGACAGCTTCACGGTAACAATAAGGTGTGACACGTTTGTAAGAGTGCTTAAAGCTCCTCTCTCTGGAAATATTTTTTTAGAGATAGCTTTCTCTGAAGAATAGCACTGCTAGAACTCGATGCTACTTCAAAACCCAAGACCCAAAAACATGACATGTACCCTTACCAGATACAACCCTTTACCTTTGACATGCTGGGCACAATTATCTCACTAAAACTGGTCAATTTTAAGAGCGTAAATAAGAATAAGTATGTTAATGCAACAATGCCCACTTTCTTCAAATATGTCCCAAGGGATTTCATCTACGACTGATCTGAAGCCTAGATTTGCAACCTTTACTCTGCCGGCTGGACCCAGCCAGCAACACCAGTGTCTTTTAGAGAAACCAAGACACGTGGTTGTCAGGCTTTCGAGCGAAATGTCCTGTAAACGCTAATCTCCGTTGTAAATTGCACGCTGAATCATCGGTAGAAAGCAGGCATGGTTGCGAAGCTGCTTGTGACCGCTAACAGTCGTAGTGTTGTTAGTGCTAGCGAAAGGAAAACGCGCACGTCAGGGAATTCTGACTACATGTTTGTAATTTCATTATTGCCGAACTGATCAGTGTATACGTGCTAGTAAAATCTCGATGCAGCGATCGTATTTACGAAACCGACGTGCGGCCGAAATATCCTTACTATTACAGGACCTGCGACTAGTGGCTGCGCCATCGAAACATTAACTATCAATTTGCATCCATGAAAAAAAAATTACGTACGTCACGACGCCTATAAGTTTCAAAATTCATCAATCATCAAAGTTTGATCGCTCATTGAGTATTGCTATTAGATATACTTGATTACCTAGACGTAGACAAGTTTAACTAAACTAGTCTATCTAGTTCACCTAAAAAAATAAAAACGGTTCTTGAAAATTAAAAACTTTGGTCGTTATGTATATATATTTAAGTTGTGAATTCTCATATGCAGAATATTACTGCATGCGTTCATTGGATACGCAATTCGTAATCGTTTGTTTGCACAAATGATAGATACGATGGGGGCACAGTTAGGCCATATACTATACAGGGGTCTTAGCATACTATCTGATTAAAACGAAAAGCACTATTCGAGATACCTGCATGCTTGGCTATTCTATGATCATGACAATGGTTCTTCGCCATTTTCATAGCTTCCATGTCAGCTACCAACGAAATGTTTGAGATTTAAACGTTAGTAATTACTACCTGCGTTGAAAACCGGTGCGCCTGTTCACGGAAAACTTTGAGCTGCTGATACACTGCTAAAAAACTAGTTATCTATATTTAGCTATACTAGTTATATATAATTAGCTTGAAAAGAAAGAGGATAAATTCATACTGGCTATGCTAACCTCTCGCAACGTACCTGTCGGGCCAACTACTCGAGAAAAATACGCAACTACGGAATTAGCAATGATATCATCTATGGCTTCATAGACGCAGGCCAGAAGGACCTTGCTCACCGAATCCTCAAAAGCCTTAAAACAATACGTACCACGTGACATGCAGAGCCAATAATCCGGTCTTAATTAAGACGAAGCTTGACGTCCATCACACTCAGCGAAAGTATCACAAGGCAAGGTATTGAGTATCGCGTAGGACCTGGTTAGCCTTGGTGGCCTAATGAGTGATATATCACGTCGGACCAGCGAAATCAGAGACGTACATTACTGAAAATTAAACTAGAATGACCAAATCAATGCGTAAGGTTGTCTAGATTAAGTAATATTAAAAAAAAAAGAGTAAAAAGTTATCGGTGAAACCTACAGGTAGCGCTAGTGTTCGGCCGGCTAAAACCGTATCTAGCTGAAACTTCTCAAGATAATTGTTGTGACATTCAAAAGTTATACTCTGTCATAATTAAACTGCTATCATCAGAAGTGGTAATCAGCAGGGGACATGAAATCATGGCGCTCAGTAACATCCATATCCGACGTTGTCTTTTTTATTTTCGAGTTGCAAAAAAGTGTCTAAGACAAAGAGAATTGTTTGCTAAGTCGAGAATGAAGGCGCAGTAAATGTCACAACTTGCCAGTTTATATTAGTCACTTCAAAGCTGAAAATATAGACGTGGACGGTAAGCTATATATCGGCCAATCTAAAGAAACGAACGACGATAAACTACAGGCACTCCTTGAGTAAAATGCGACGTTAACGTGATTTGCATAGCTAGAAATGATCCAGACGACTGTCGATCGTCCGCATGACCTAGGTAAGATTAAAAGGAGAGAAAAGTGGACCCCTAGAATCTAGTGGTTGAAAAAAAAATTTGACGGATTGCCTTTCGTTGCTCTCGCGACGGAAAACTGATGTTTTTATAGTAGGTTGTTCAATGAAGGATCGATCTGTCATGATAGTTTTAACGCAAGCCGGAATAGCTGAATTCCCCTTATTTGACACCACGAAAAAATACGTATGGTTATGCAAAAGCGTGTGGTGAAATTAGAAGGAAGTGTTATACTATGACAAACTCTAGCCTCGGGAAAAAACCGCGGGAGATCGTTACTGACAGAAAGGAGGTTTGGATTAGCGAAGAGTCAACTTGCTACAGGACACAACTACATAACATGCTGTTTTGGTAAGCTTTGGCATACAGCTGCCGGACATCGCTCAATCTAATAATCACTTGTTTCGGTCAACGCAGCATAGCCGAAAAAGCTATACGTAAGGACGGTGGCCGAAATCGGCAATTGGATCGGTGAAAGGGTCAAGCCTTTTCGTACCACGGTGTACATCAGCCATCTAAATGAGAGATGTGTGAAAGCTGTGGAAGGAAGTGGAGCACACTGCGTTGACAAAAATTTTACTCTGATAAAGGAAGCGCCAAGATAGAACCCGTGATGAAGGAACGTGTCCACTAGTGAACACTGTAATTAAAAAAGCTGGCTAGAAACCCATAGCGCTGGGCAACCTTTAGAACTGAGACTTCGTCTCGGTTAACAGAATTTTAGACATTCATCTTTTAGAAACAGAAATCTAAGATTCGTTGAAATACTCATTGCCCAGTCGATGGCTTGAACGGTCTAGCCTCTGTTCGAGGAAAGCGAAATCCAGTTACTTCAAAGGCCGCCAATGACAACAGCCTACCCAAATTGAGAGCTCTAGCAATAAATCTTGACGATTAGTTCTATTTGGGATTATTCTGTGAGTATAATTGAAAAACTAGCTTTTCGATCGACAACCCGTGCGTTTCTACGCTATGATACTTCGCTATTACCTGATATCAGTAGCTGAATCATTTGGCAGGCAGCTACACGTGGTGCTGAAAGCGAAATTAGGGAACTGATAGACCCTCTGTGCGTAAAGATTTATCTAGTCATAAATCCCAGCCCCAGTGTAAGCGTTACGGACGGCCATATACGGTCGTTTGGTTCTAATAGAAATTAGTATACGAGATCAACCATCTTTCTTTGATGAAATATGGATTGTTTTTGGCAAGAACAGCAACAAGCAGTTTCGTACAGACCACAGACATGTTTATTATGCGCAGACGCTAAACCTTGGTAGAAATAAATTATCTAAACCATATATAATCTATATCTATCTAACCATATAATCCATATTACTACCTGATATCTGCTTTCTGACAGAAATAGGACGCTTTAAAGCATTTAGGTGGTAGAAAGCATGGCAGAATAGTTCTCTTAAAAATTATTCAACCATGATATAACGAACGGCTCAGAAAGAAGTTACGAGATGTATTATCAACGCGTATAGTGGTTCGTTTTGCATGGCTTTAATGTATGATCTACTTTAATGGGTTCCAATGGGTGTGATATGGTTTCGCCTTACGGAAATCAATTTCATGAGGAGGTCAGCAGTCCTGTTATGTTTAAACCGTGTCTAATCCTACCTAGGACGCTTTAGGTCGAACATAGGTGAAAAAAAAACTACTATTATTATCTAATGTCAATCGTTGAATACGTTTTGCGCTGATTTTCCTCTACCGTCAAGAATGTTAATCGAGTGAGATTGTTCTGCTTAAATGTACCCCAAATTTCCCCCAAACTTCAATAACCAACCCGATTGTGGCTTCACTAGTAGTTTTATTTTTACCTGTGAATAAGGTGGTATAAAATACAGCTGGAGCAACGCGTACTTATGAGCCCTATTCAGAAAAGTATCCGCTCATATATATATATATATATATATCCCACCCTTAGTCTTATGCTTTCGCGAAGTAAACTACTCAAGGTTTTGGCTTAAAAACACAGTTTGTGCCATGTGTGTCCGATCGTTTGCAGTTCTCGCCTGACGGCGTATTGCTGAGGCCTTGCGCTTAGCAGGTACTGCCTATTTATATATCGTCTTTAACGACTTGTTTAGGAGGTAGCAGTTTGTTTTGAAGATAGGCCTTAGATGCGACCAGATTGAAACTGTCGTACAAACAAACACAAAGCATCTTTACAACGTAATCTCTCATTGAACTTGAATCAAGTATAGTGTACAGGTATAGAATAGTCCACATAAATTGACAGTTGACTAGTGTATAATATTATCTATTTAGTGGCAGACTGAGTTCTACTTGAAGCTTTCGGTGAATGAATCGGCAATCGGTTCGACCCACGTCGACTGTAGGCAATGCAGAGAGATAAGCTGTCATTCAACAGCTACCTCGTACAACGATCCTATGTGTGGGGATCTGCGTGGCTCCATTTAGATGTTACCGAAATAGAACATACGTTCGATCATTATCACGAGTGATTTATGCCAAACCGTGGTAGTTGGCGGGTTTGAATTTTCAGTAAGATCTCGAGGTTATCAAGACGGCGTCTCAAGAACCGGAGGTTGTGATGTACCTCTAGCTTAGAGTCGGCTAGCGGCACCTTTAAACAGTAAAATGTACCATTTGAATTACGAATAAACAAAACAGCGACAATTTTCCCCTCTCGTATCTGATATATAAAAGGAAATACTGATATGACTATAGTTCCGTTTGTCTATATGCTGGACGGGTAACTTTATCTAAAAAGTTCCACGTTGGAAAATAATATCCTAATCACTTATGACGTTCGGAAAATCTTGTCAGTTGTACAGTAAAGCGGCCATCGATCTTTGCCAGGCGGATCTAGCTCTCTGTAACATCATTAATACAGTTTTATGAAGGATCTATAAAATGGTTAAAATTAAAGCTTTATTACGTTAGAAGGAGCCAGGTGACGTAATTTTGGATGGTCCTTCTGTTGCATCGGACCTCTTATGCGCCAAGCTAAGCTAAGCGATTTTTAAAATCGGTCCTTCGTAGCAGAAATGGTCAAGCGGAAAAGTCGGGCTATTATTCAGATTATTTTCTCGAGTTACATAAAAGTAGTGAATTTTATTAATTGGAACAGAAATATTTAAGACGATCCTTCAGTATAGCCGTCTGTTCTAGGCGGTATAATTACTTTTCAAAAAATATAGAAAATAGAGCGTCAAAGTGCTCATTATGTTTGTCCTGTGCACACTCAGCTTCGGTACGGTCTCGTTAGTAAAAAGATACCCAAGGGCAATTTGCGTGTGACGTTAAGAGAACCTACTAGTAATCTCAAGAGATGCTATCTTTTTAAGATAAGTATGATACTTAATGAAATAACGAGAAATCAGTGCGAAAAATCAAAGTACACTACATGCACTAGAGGCACAGCGCAGTTGCGTAAAATGATTTAATTGTGGCATATTTTTAAAAATTTGTCAGGTGATAAGAGGTAATAAATGGTATCAATTGCCTTAACCTTTTTAAGGCAGAGTGGTGTCCAACTATGGGCAGCTGAACCATTATTTTTGTACGAACATATATCATAAGAACGCAGTTTTTATTTATGAACAGCCACAACAACAGATTCTTGGAACATCGGGGTACCTATTCGATCTTTTCAAGCACGGGCGAAGATAATAGACGATTTCAGGAGTCAAGTCAAGGCGTGCATCGACATGAACAGTCGCGTTCCGCTTAGCTGAACGGTGACGTGCCTATAAGATACCTTAACAATGTAGCACGGTTTTATCAGTGTCCTCGACAGCCATCACATATTTTTAGGTGCTTACTCGCGTAGAGAAAAAAAACTTAAGGCACAAACATTGATTTGGACCTGGACGATACACGAGCCCACAAGCGTCCTAGTCGATGAGGTGAGGTCGACTTAATACCCAACTGGAATCTAATCGTGGTACGAATGATGAGCACGTCCAAAGGTATAAAAACACTGCTGCGAAGACTGATGCAACGAGTGGCGGAGAAAACGTGTGACGTTACTCTCCAATGGAGCTGGAATAAGAAAAGACCTGTTATCGATTCAGAAGCTTCGAATTCACCGATCGGTAAATTTCGATTGTCGTGCGCAGGCATACAAATTATTTTTTCAAAGCCAGCCGTCAGGTGGTAGAGCTGTCTACCGATACTCGTAATCAAACGATCATTACAAACGAAGTCCGGAACCAAATCTTTTTTTTTACTGTCTCTAAAACCTAGATCTTAAAGGAATGCGAGTGGATCCGCTGCTACGGTCGAAGTGGTCTCTATAGAAAAGCGACCGATGGAAGAAACGTTAACTTAAAGGGGTTATTATATATCTATCTCAATAACTGGGAGAATGTCGGTGGAAGCGGTACATGGTACTATAGAATTGTAAGCACTTGTCCAAAGCAGCGTCGGATCGGTGCAGACGAATAAAGTGAAAAGGGCCAGGGTTGGTTTCCGACGTGAATTTATCATTTTTATTATTCTTCTTTTTTTTTTTTTTAAGCTCTCACCAGTCTCTGTATAATAAGCCTGCTTGCTCTTAATGTTGTAATTTTTTTTTTGTAATACCTATATAGCTTCTGCACATTATTTCTTGGACATTTAATTTATTCACGACCAATACCCAGTGGTACGAAGTTACTGAGATGCTTTTCGTATGTAATACATGTTTAGCTAGAGACTAGAGTTGGTCGACTTCTTTTTTCTTCGAGCAAAAACAAAACAAAGCTAGCACAGTCAGTTTTTTCGTGTTATCGTCACGCAACGACGATCGTTCTCAAGATTATCAACAAAATGCGAAATATACGTGATGATATGGAGGACTTGCGTAGCGACCTAGAGGCACCCACGAGCTAAATTTATAAGTCGGATCTGCTAATTTATAGATGATTCATGGCCGAGTTCTGTTATATTCTGAGAATTACTACACTGCTATAGGCTGGGAAGGAACGTGGTCAATCTTTAATTGACACATACAAAAAGTTCGAAATTGAATATTTGAAAAAAATCTTCTTGCTTCATAGTTAATTCCATAACTGATACGCTCCCATCGTATGATATTATTCTTCGCTAACTGACGAAGATCTGAATTAACAAGAAATATACATCAGACATCAATAGTGATACTGAATTTTGCTCGTATTTAAAGGAAGCAATAAGAGGAGAATATTTACATCAAGCTCACTCTCACCACTGAAGACAACTAACTATTGTAAGTGCAAGAACTGAATAGCTAGAAAATGGGTGATAGGGAAAACACTGGCCACTCGAGATGAAGTGGGACAAAAGTCATGCCCCCGGCTCATCAGCGGCATCCAGCTAGAATCTAAATAGAATATTTTTGTATGCGGTGATGGTCGTGTTTATTCCACACAGTTGTCATTTGCCCCCGGTGTCAAGACAAGACAATCCAATCTGTAACATAAATAGTAACGTCGATCGATATATCGCTTCGTACTTGATAATTCCACGCATTTAAATTCGCGCCGTAAGGTGACTGTTTGTCCTTATTCAAAAACATTCTAACAGCGCCAATTTATTCACATACGCGTAAACTTGCTAAAAAATGTATGGCTGATTATCTTGCAGGGCGACCATGCATGGCTCTAGACAGTTTCTCAGATATTTAAATAGTCTTTCGCCAACAGCTACATCTTGTTGAAGTAAGTACGGGGGCATGATGTCTCTTTCGTAGGACACAATACTCGAGTCGTGGACACGAGCCGAAAATTCAATTTCACAATCAGGGCCTCTTCCTGATCATTGATTTTTCTATCTACATTAAGTGTTTTCTCATCTTTAAAAAGAATGAAAACTTTTCGCTGCCTTGTACTTGAGATGATTCAGAAGCAAACTAGATCATTCAAGTTTTTAGGTTCATTGTCCTCCGAAGGTTGTCTGAATTTAATGGAATAGGACTCGTATCTGAGCCTGTGTGAACGATTGCACGCATTCTTTCCACCGCCAAGTTAAACTGAGCCGGCAACATGTACGTCTAAACATCAGGCTGTCTAAAGTACACTGAATGACTCTTTTCGATTGGTTCACAGCAGGTGTCCTGACACATACTCTTTGTTCTCGGGTATAAAAACCTGCTTCTACTAGCCAGCCAGCCAGCCAGCCAGCCTCATACCCAATTGCAACGTACGATATCTATCTACCAACAAAGTTTGTAAATTCAGCACTAGACCGACCCAAAGGCATTGGACAACAGATCAATATCTTCATCCATGATTCGTAAACTAATTCTCCTTTTTTTGGAATAAGTTTGTGCTCTTATTCCGGAGGACAATTGCAACTAGTTCCAAATACTATACATGCAATAAAGCTACAAGCAATATGTAAACCTACTTCATAACCGCTTCAATCTGCCCAGTGTAACCTGCCATTAATATCAAGTCTAGCAACTTAATTACAAGCCATTACCAGAATATTGTATCTCTCCGCAACAATTTAGTTCCAATGGGATACGACTGGAGACTATCAAACAGAGAATTGTGTTAAATACATCTAAAAAAGCATTGTAATTATACAAAATATTACTGATTATAATCGTTAGGTATGAGTCCTTTTAACGATCTATCTGATATTAAAGGTCGGAAATACTATCTCTAGACAATCTTTCGATAAATAGCTTAAAATCATAGATAAACGAACTATGTTATCTAAGCAAACAAATAGACAATACAGATAAACAATTCATTAGAGTTAAATTTACCAAACGAAGAATAACGTAAGAACGCAAAGAGATTACCTACACGAAGAAGAAGAAGAAAAAAAAAACGTTAAAAGCATTCAAAAATTATTTCATTCTAAAGTAAAAAAGTTGACGCGTCATCGTGATCGTACGTGTACGCTAGTTTCATACGCCCTCATAAAGCTATGTCTACAGGTTAAAATGTCCGAATTGGTCGAATATCAAAAAAGAAAAAAAAACGCTTATTTTGAGCCATCGTTTGTAAACGTAATAATTGCGGCGACATGGCATCTATTACACTAGAAATTTTCTAGATTACTTTTTAATTTGTCCAAAAAAACAAATGAAGTCGAAAAATTTGTGCAAAAAATTACTATTATTTAGTAATAAGTGTTTCTAATTGTATGTTCTCACAGGCCCTAGTAGTGCAATAGGGCGCCACGTGCCCCATGCCTGTTTTCGTACTAAATGCATGCTGCTATACGTGCGCAGAAGCCAATTTACGGTAGATGTAATGTCGAATAAATTTGGATTTTTGCAAGTTTCTTTCGCCGTTAGGCCTGCAGTTCGTTTGATCTATCTGTTTTGAAGATCTCTCATAAAGGCTGCTTAATTTTCTTTGGATTGGGCTCTGCAACTTTTTCATTGTTGTTGATCAAAGTAAAGTACTTGTGCGCCGTCAATGCAGGAGCAATCTCGTCGAGCGTTAGATTCTCAGCCCTTTTCCTTCTATTTCTAGGCCGCGTTTATGTGCATTAATGCGATTAGATGTTCGTAGATGAATAAATAAATCCTTACCTAAGTTTATCTGCCAGGATTCATAGCAGCACGCCATGAATGCCGACATTTTTAGCTTCGTTGCACTTTTAAGAAAAATCCTAACGTTTTGAGAGGTTCTTACGCAACTGAAGGTAACTTATAATTGACTATGATTAAAGTGCCTTGCGTTGTTTGTTTTCGTGCCTTTGTCAAAGCGTGTTTGTAATGGAGATGAATTCTAGCGTAGTGAGGTGTTATCGTCTTTCTAAAAAAAAAAATTTCGAAAATAATTCTCGGGAGCATGGCAATGTGGCCCTTGAACCGCTGGTAATTTTTGGCACAACAAGATCGATTATATAGATCGTGAACATCCTTATGTCGTTACAGAGTTCAGAAGGGACTAAGTTCCTTATTAGGACGATCGGTGAACCCTTCTTTAGTTGCAGGTTACGTGGTGGGAGTCCGCATACTTCAAGGCTGTCGAGGACTTCAGTCTGCAAATGTGTCGCGTTGGTATCTTCCGTCACTTAATTGAACGTTCCTTTTCCCATTAACGGGATCATATATGCAGTTCTTGGTAAACGTGTGATGGAATTTTCGAACGATGGTCGATCGGATCACAGTTTATCTCACTCGGTGATCTCTATGTCGTTTCTAACATTTTTAGATACCTACTTCCACCATTGTCCGATTAAAGCTGGGAGCGTTTCTAAACATAAGACAACTAACTGTCCCTGCAACATTTGAATTTTTTTCTTTGTTACATACGGTACCTTTTTAAACGTGAACGGGGAGCCTGGGTCGGGAGTGTGCGGTTTGGCATAAAAGTCGCGGCGATGCCTTATGACGCCACTGCAGTGAACAGTATCTTATATACTCTTACTTTGGTTAGGATTATATTGCTGAGAGAGGTTTCACCTGTTCCTCCTGAAGTATCGATGAAGATCATTGAATCGTTGCCTTCGTTTAGGTAAAGGCAAGCATCACTGTCGAGTTATTTTGCTGACTATTAAAAAAACGATGCTTACTATTCTGTTCTATTCCGTAATGTCGTATTAGGGTTTATGTAGGATTTTGGTGTGTTTGTTTTACGAATGTCGATACTGTAAGATTAACAGATTAAAGTTTTCCCACTCAAATTATAAGGTCCATTAATTGGATTTAAGGTCTGTAAAAACATGATTCTAATGAATACTATGTGTTTCGACAGTTAGTCTTTATCATGATAGAATTGAGCCAACATCCAAAAGTTCAATACGTTTAACATATTTGTAAGTTGTCACGCAATTACAATTACAAATAGATTTTAAATTGCGTGAGGCATCCTTGCTTGCTCATCATCCTCGACAGCCTTCTGCCAGTGGTCGTCTTTAAAAAATAATCCTATAATAATAATAATAAAAAAAAGAAATAAGAAAATCCTTGGTCTAGACAAACTTCTTTCAACGTAGCGATAAGAACGCGTTTATGTATTTTTAGCTAGTCAGAAAATGTAGGTTCACAAACATGATAAATAAGCGTCGAAAACTACATTTCTTGCTAACGTGGATTTATTATGTAGATATTCAAGAGTACGTTTTTGTCGAAGTAAAGGAGAACTCCGGAAACTGAAGTCTCTTACTCGTTTTGCTCTATCTGTTATTTGGTCAAGTGTAGGATTTGGATAGAGTAAAATTTTCACAAATTTGTCATTTTTGCGAATGAATGCTGTCAACTTTGTTGGTTTTTCGTTATTTCCAAGTAACTGTGTACATTTGCTTCTTGTATAAAAAAATAATACTCGTGTGTCCTGAGTAGATGTAGACGAAGTCGCTCGATAAACAAGTGTCGCTTATGATTTAGGAAACTTTGTATCGGTGGAACCGCTTTATACGGTTCTATGTATTAAGCGTTGCGTTAAAGATAGGCACTTTCTTAAGCATAGAAGTAAGAGCAGGAACATATCTTTTGTACTATACCTAATTGATTTGACCGGTGAGCATGTTTTAATGCTGACGGGGCAGTCGAAAGTCCTTAAAAGTTCGGCATTGTATGGGACAGCCCATTGTAACGTAATTTAATGATATTCCGTACAATTGGCCCTCTTTGTAACCCATAGGACCTCTCGGAAGAACGTCGCTTGTATGTGAAATATACGTCTTTACCTTACAATGTACTTCTGATGCATAACTTCGGGTACCTGTAAAAGCAGTGACCATTTTTTACGCAAGACGAATTGGTACGGGCCAATAGATTATAATGCTAATTTATGCTGTTCCAATTCTATACTTCGATCGCAGCTCGCACAAACGTACCGTAGCGTTACGATCTCAGTGTCTTTGTGAAGCCATAACAACGTGTGGACATGTAGCAGTTTTCCTCCTTAGAATTCATTGTTTGACAAATAGCCAATAGTGTTGCCGAATCCCTCAATGGAAATGTTTCAAAGTAGTAAAGGACATAAATTGAAATTTCCTTAATTTTGGCCCTCAGTGAGGTGGCTTACAATGTTTGGCCAGTACGCATTGCACACTATCTCATAGTGAAGCATTTCAATGCGTGCAAATGTACACCGTGGTATGCTATCGAAGATCTATAATAATGGTCGGATTTCAAATGGGGGATAGGTGGATGAAACATTTACCACGTGCTGGGAAACCATTCTCGTTACTTATGCTGTTTTCGAGTCCCCTATATATAGTCCATTGCAGAGATTTCCGGTCTTTGGCCAGGCATTATTGGAAGGGACAGTTTTAGCGTAATATATAGACAAGTTGACCTTTACCAATATGTGTTATATCACAGTGTGGTTATCTTTATGTTCTGTTTTGTATAACGCCAATCATCTTCACCTATCAAGAACAGTAGCACGTACTGTAGACGGTCATGTGGTCGATGTGATTCAAAAGTCATCTTTACATTGTTTAATTGCCTCTTTCGGCCAAAAAGATCGTTGGTAAGGATTGTTTTGCTACCATAGGATCAATATGGCATCGCAATGATATACATTTTGAATAATCGTTTTGTGCTCCGTCGTCTGCTGGACTTGCGTCCCGATTCATTTGGCAGTCGTTCAGAATCGATAGAAGCATGCGTTCCTCGTAAATTACATTGTATGGCTATTGTTTGGTATTGAATGTAAAGATTGTTCCTTCAAGATATCTCTTTCGAGTTTTGCACGATGGTATGGATGTCTAAACGAATCGAAGTGTTCAGTGCCGTTTTGTGGATTCGTAAAGTTGATTTGAAGAAATCTGGTCGCATCGTAATATCGGTGAGTCAATTGTAGGTTGCTTCAGAGGATGGTAGTCCCCAATTACATTAGTCTGACATTTTTTGAAAAGCTATTGTTGGTGATGTACTGCTTTATACAACTTTTCAACAAAGAACTTTTAATCTTTCCCTGCATACAACAAGGTGTTGCCCTCGCATCTTTGAAGAAGTACGTTTAACGGTGACGTTAAAGTTCACTTTCCAGCACCTGCTGAATGCTTTCGTGTTGGTTTACTTTGTGTCATCTACGGCTTTCAGCTTTAGCGCAATGTTCATTATTGCGCCTTCTGCTATCCTATTCTGCCCTAACGCTTATTCTCTCTGTCGTCGGTCGTCTGCCTGTTTCGGCAATTCCCTTCGTGTCTTAGACCTTCTAGGCCGCTGTCTTTGATGGCTAGTTATTAGTCTGTAATCTTGATGGACGTAAAACCTGAGAACTTTTTCTGCAATACAGTTTATTATGAAACACATATTGGGCACACTTGATCTCGCACCATAAGTTACACACTAATGATACATCAATGCGAAGGACGTTGGCAGCTCGTTTTGGGTCGCGTAAACTCACAAACCTGGATTGTTGGCACTATAGATTAGACGTATGACTTTTAGCATTAAACAAAGATGTCTCTTGGAAGACTGAGACGTTTCGGAATCCAGTAAGTAGGCAAGTTGCCGTTAGAACGTTGCGGGAACCATTATTTCAATTAGGGCTATGAAATCAAAGCACCCATCATCTACATGTATTTTTTCGACATTTCGGCATATCACTAACGTATACTGTAATCTTAATGTGCAAGCTCATATGTTTAATATCATTCGCGTTTTCACAAATCAATAGATACGTCCCGTTTGCGGATTTGAACATGTAAGTTGTATAAAACCGGTAGCGCCTTACCTTTAACGGGAACGTACGTGGCTCACCATGTTAATTTCAACTAAGTAAAAGAACGTTTACATCGAAATTACTTAAAAAAAAAAAATAAGTAAGAAGCTGCTGCGGCACTCTCGATCAAATGAAAGCATTTGCAAAGCCAACAAAGTTAACTTTTCAACTGAAATATTATAAAAAAAAAAAAAAAAAAATTTTATTGAACTAGACAGTAACTTGTCAGACACAAAACTGTCACTAATTTTTAGAGGGTAGAATAGTCAGAAATTATCTAGCCAAAACTAAAGGATAATGACCTGTAATTTTTGCATGCTTGTAGACTGATCTAGCTTGCCAATGATATATATATGCATTTCTATCGAAACAATTTCATACAGCTGACTAATACGGTGTTGTCCAAAGTCAATTTATGTTCTTGTACATCGTACACTCCCCTCACTTATAATCTTCGTTACATTCAACGGCGTCTGTCCAATTATCAACTTCCTATAACTGGGACACTCTAGCCGAATCTATTTAATGAAAAAGTTGTGTCGTTCTATTTGTTCAAAAACTCTGTTATTAACTACTTATAGGTCCTTTGAGAAGTTTCGCCTGTTAGCCCTTTTATTATAACTGCTTCACACTTCCGGTCTTAAAAATCTTCCCTAATTAGCCTGTTGCTTTTGATAGTGTTATGGATGTCATTATCACTACAATTGATTCTAAAACTATCTAACGCCTAATACGACGTATTAGGCGTTAGACCGCCTAATACGTCGGTGCGTATTAGGTGGTCTAACGCGCCTCTCCAATGTGACTAGTTATCAGAAGCACCTTAATATAGGTACCGATAAGGTAACTTCGTCCCCTTTCATATATGCCAGCATCACGATTCAAATCTTACGAAACTGTGGTCTCGTATACCGAAAGCCATTGTCAGTTGGAAGAGAAGGAAAAACCAGGAAAATTGAATAAATAACTGAAGGGTGAATATCCGTAGCATTGAACACCTATGGGGATTACTAGCTTTACTATTTCTGAATACTGATAAAACATTTTACAGATGCTTAGCTTTCTAACAGCTTATGCTATAATCTAATCATAGAATAAACCAAATGTTTGCCAATGGGCGGCTCGACTGCTTGAATTCCCTCAGGCTTTGAAAAAGGTTCCAGAAAAACTTCCTCTGCATTGAGGTCGCCAAACACGCGATGTTTTGGATGCACTCCTATACAATACACAACAACAGCCGTTGCTGTGTGCTTGACTCTTCGGTATCGGCTAACAAGTGAAGGCGTTGTATGGAAGATCGTAAGCTTAAGAAATCTATAAAACCTTCGTACTTGTTTATTACCGCCTTTGCTGTGAACCAATGGAGGCAGCTCACACATGCAGTTACAAGCGCTCCTTGTAAACGTTGGCGTTACGTTTTTCCTACTCCTTGTGTAGTTTGATCCTCAGTAAATCGTAACTTCTCTAGCAGGCCAAGTAATCTCCATGTAGCTCTGTATGTGCTTCCCCATCCTTTCTTGTTACCAACGATCGATTTTTTGAATACATCCGGTTTGTTTAATAACATATTTATGTTATACATACTAGCCAACCACATGTGCTTTGATGACTACCTTCATTCTGGTGAGCTTTCGGTTGATTGATGTATAAGGCCAAAGCGTTGCCCATCTTTGAGATTCGACATATATTACAACGAAACTGGTCAACGCAATGATAAATCACCATGAACTATTATATGTCGACATGTATTGTGGTATAAAGTATAAAACACGTAGCAAAACAATAGGGCACGGGTGACTCAGCCATTCACGCATGCCCGATAATTCCGTAATATAATATAGTATTGTAATCAAAACGCTGATAATCAATCGACTGATAACGGTAACTTGTGCGAGCTAGAGGATGCTACACGCAAGTTTAGGATATGGACTGAGTTTCACATGATCGTTAGATTTTTTTTAGATAATTAAGAAAATAAATCTAAATTTGTGTTCTACTAGGCTCGACCTTAGAAGCAGATGAAGCCTCTTTTAAGGTATCAAACATTTTTGACAGGCATTGTACATGCATGATTCTGTGAGCCACTCCACGAATTTACGTAGTTAACAGAATCGTTCCATATATACTGATTTAGGGAATTTATAGTTAATTACGTTAGTTCATTTAGGGATCAATGCTTGCTGATATGCGTTTATTATATATCTATCTATAAGCGTTTATTATATATCTATTATATTCTCGTTGAATTGCTCCCTTTGGCCGTTCATGGCCGGTCGGTGCTTGCGCGCCTCTTGGTGCGTTGCAGATAAAGAAAAAAACGTGCAAAAGTAATTGTCCAATGAAAGTCCTATGCTCACTTGGAATAAGTTGGGGGCGTATCCAGTAAACTTGCTACTAGCCGAATCAGATGCGTGTCCACGTAACCGAGTAGTGTTAAGGGTTCCTCAATAAAGATAACACTAAAAGCCACGCAGATATCTATGATGCGGCTAGACAATAGGATAAGTAGACGTTCAGACGGCCGGATCGCTTCCTAATGTTTGATATCCTTATGCCATCTCATTCGATAGCTTTATCCTCTTACAGACTTAGGCCGCAATTTTTAAGAAATGTTATTGTCCAAATAGTGGCTTCGGATAAAAACATTAATTTAACACATCTGCCACTAACAAAATCAATGTAAGCAACGCGAACTGCAGATATATAGCAAGAAACGGATACAGCAGCCTGAAGAACTCGTTGGCACATAATGTATCTGTCGATTATGTGCAGCTCATTTTAATATAGAAGTCCAGTACTGGATACGATTAGAACTTAAGGGATAGGTAAGCATTTCGCTGTTCACATGAGATGCTTTTACTAAAAAACATCTTGAAGTATTGAACGCTTGCTTCGATGCCCGGGTTAGTACACGTACGTATCTTCAGACCGTAGTACTTTCGAAAGGAACGCAAAGTTCATAGGATTTGCAAAACTGGTTCGCGTTGCAAAATGGGTCTGTATCAAGGCTATAAACTGTGCGGTTAGATTCTGAAACATGTTTACATCATGTGGCCAGGAATATTAAAGGCGGAGCGCAGAACGTTTTTAGGCAAAAGCCAACGTCTGGCTAACGTTGAATGGTAAGCGTCGGCCGCAAAAATTACTATTAAAGTGAGCTATCATGACAAGCGGCTTTGAAAGATGAAAAGGGAACGCCGGCTCCAAATAAGTTCCTTATACAGCGTTGGCAAGAGTTGATCGGGTCTATGAGCATTCGCCACGTGGAAAACTTTGCAAAGGAGCCGAGGAGGGTGAAAAGGACGGAACGATTTCAAATGTGTGAACAGGCATCAATGCCTGTTTGCTGCGAATAACGGTATTGCTTCGGCGAGGTATCAGATCTACGGCAACCATTACTGAACTCTGGATGTGTGTTTTATTTGTGAGATATGATGTTATAGTGCGATGTTTTACTTGCAAACATGTCGCTTCGTGCCGCTAGGTGACAAGAAGAGCTTCTGTAAATTATTTCGTGCGTACTTTTTAGACTACAGGGGGTATGGGATATTCAACTTGCCTGTGCAAAAGGGCCGGATTTTGATAAATATCTACTTATAAAAAATCACTCTAGCTGGAATCATTATATTCTAGTATTAAAGCATCGTATGTGCTACCTATTACATTGCCATCTCTTGTTTTGATATAATACCGTTGCCGTTAATATAGTAGTAAGCTGCTATTCGAAGAAAACACCACTGTGGACGCCAATAATATGATCGGCGAACTACATGAATAGAAGATCAAAGGCACAGACAGACGGCTCGTAACTTGCGTTTTTTGGTCATAGGGGATTACCCCTTCGATAAAGACAGTACCCTAAGGACGGGAAGTTCTACATACACGGGTAGCTAATTTATTTTGGCTTCTGTGCGAATGCTGTAACATCATCTCATGATTCTATGTAACTACAATGGCATTGATAATTAATAATATTGACTTTTCCGGCGTCTCACAGTTTAACCATACGGAGTTATATCGTAGCGCAACAGTAAAGCTGGCTGACAATACGTTTTATAGCATATTTTGATATCTGCTATCGCCATTTCCCAAGGATGAGTGACACGCCTGCCAACTAGAACGTCATGGCAAACGGAGCAAATATTTCTAGTACCATAAACAGATTTTTATACACGAGCGAGCAGCCCTATACGCCTAGTTATATAGACAGTTTATTTTTTGCTAGATAAACATAATACAAGCTGTCTCAGTTGTTGAAGGACAAATATCCCGTAGCGTTAGTTGTGTAAAGCTTTATAAGTGTTGTTATACTGCTAATTGACAGGACAGACGCTCTTTATGATTCCATCTATTGTTTCAAGAGAGCATTTTCAATTACCCTGAAGTTCTATTGCTGTACTAGGCATTGCAACTA
>NW_019215157.1:0-24254 GCF_002532875.2 Varroa jacobsoni | reverse complement strand
CAATTTGAATTAGAAATTTATCTTACGATTTGTTTCTTAAACTCTGTCTAAACAAATATTTCAGCGAAGCTTCTTGCATATACTAAAAGTGTTATTCCTGATAGGTGAGTGTATGCGATATAAGTACCACTCTTACGGCTTGAATTTACTACTGAAATTCAGTGAAGTTTGAAGAAGACTCAAAGATGCTGCACACAAAGGATATCAGTAGAACAAGATATTGGGGTTATAGCGGGTCAAAAATGCGAGGACTTAAAACGTCCGAAAATTTCAAAAAGATCCTAAAGTCTCAACAAAAATTAACAGTTGGCGCTTGGCTGGATAATCCAACTGGCAGTTGATATTCTCCCTTCCAACGGGGCCGGTTTCCGTTATGGAAACGTTTTCCGGATTTTTTTAAAAGCTGCATAAAAACTGGCAGACACCATCGTTTTGGATAGGAAAAAAGTTTTCAATTTTGGTGGTGGTTCGTCCAGTGCAAAGGGCCCACATAATAGCTGACCCTACCTCGAACTACGAAAACAACCAGTGTCTCTCTTTCGATGACCTTGCCCTTTTGTTCTATGAGAAACCGGTTTCTACTACCATGAATACGCCTGCCCGCCAGGACAAAAGTTTGTCCCGATTCTAACGTCTTATATATATGTATATATATATATTAGTTATACCATGGGTACGTGAACTATCGTCGTCTTGGGACACTATTTTTAATCTGAAGCAGAACTATTGAAAGTCCGTGACTAAACTAAGCGTGAGTAGCACCTTTCAATTTCGTTAAATATCAAAGATATAATGCTAGCTTTCGCTATGTTAGTCGAATAGCAACGAGCAGACGGGGCTCGAAAATCGAGCTTACTACTGATGCTTTTCTTGCTGACTTGGCAAAATTCACCAGCTTCGACCCACTGTCAGTTGAATAGTTTCGTACATTTAAACGTATTGATACTTTTGACACCGCTTTTTGGATGGTGTTCAAATGCTGTACGTCGTCAGTATTGCCGAACCTCCTTCCACGTTCATTTGACTTAAGCTGGCATACTTAGAGCTTAAAGCTAACTAGACGGACGGCCAGAAAGCGCAGTCCGGTGCCGCAATTGCAAGTTCTAGCTAGGAACTTTTAATCAAACATTTGCCGTCGAACTGGCATGCCGCCCTCTGCTTGCGCTACAATCCAGTTTGCGCGCTGGTGACAATAGTTACATGCGTTGACATTTACCAGTTCCTCTACTAGCGTGCGTTCTCCAACGAAACAAGTCCACCTGCCTTTAATATTGGGAAAAGCCAGTAGTAGTAGAGGAATAAAGAGAGGAAGAGAAGCACGCTGGTACGGTACTGCTGAGATTCCCAACACCGTTTGAGTCGTTGCCAGTAAGTTCGACTGTTTCGGCCCTAGTGGGCACATATGCACCAGTACGACGCCATGTAGCTGACTAGATTGTTAGGTCGACATTAGGTGCTAGCACCTACTCTGGGCAGGTTCTTGTAATTGCAATCTTCCACCACTAGAAGACCAAACGAAGTACATAAGGGCTGAGCGCTCGATGGTGTTGATGCCAGCCTGGAGCGGACTGTCGCTAGTGGAGTTTCAGCGAAAATGGCAGGAAAAAGCCCCGGAGAAAAGTAAAAGGAAGAGAAGGAGAAGGAAACGGAGTTTCTACTGCCGCTCTCGGTTTGCGTTGGCATTTATGCGTCTGTCTGCTTTTTGTAGAGGGAAATAGGTCACTGTTGCCGCTGTTTCAGTGGGAGCACTGAGCGATGCCGACGGAAAGCAGCGACTATTGGGGCGGCGTGTAGGCTATTACAACTACGACTATAGCTACAATGAATGGTTTTCGGGAGGCGGTATTCCGGTGCATTAACGCTTGTGGTAACAGCGCGTGCCAGATCTAATTGGATGGGTCGATTTCTGGTGATTTGAAAGCGTTTGGAATCTAGTCGCTGAGTGTGTGTGACCTTACCGCGTTATGCAAGGATGGAATGAAGGCAGCGAGGGAAATGTTCGATGTTTTAACTATTGAACCTTGCAAGAACCCATGACCCTAGATGTTGAAGTTCAGCCACGCTCGACCTGTTTTCCGGCACGATCCTTCAAAATAATTTTGAAGAGATTATACAATACCCCTTGTAGAATACCCCTTTCCTGCATGAGGAAAATGCGTAGGAATCTTCTTCTTTTCATGTATAGTACAGCACACCTATTTTAGGAACATGTTATTATCTGAGATTTATATCTGTCTGAGAGATTTTCTATAGAATTCCACGATTATAGTAACCTTGATTTAAGGGCGCTTTACCGCTGTAATATAATGCCAAACCAGCTAAAAAAGAAACCATTAAAAACGGGCTATATAACACCAAGGTAAACCAGAATCATATCTGCGCTCAATATGCGTATTCAGGGTAAAACAAACCTGTTAGTATACGTTCAATCAGGTGCAAATAGAGTTATATATATATATATATATATGAACTCAAAATTGTGTGAGACAATAACAGAATATTGGACTAATTTTCATTAACAACAGTTTGCCTGAAGGCATCATTTTTGAGGTCTCGTAAGGCGTCTAGCAAAAAAGTACGCAAAAGTTACCCAGAAGCGCGCAACTTCACAGCCCTCACATAACTGTCGGAATAGCGACGGCTGTAAACTGGTTAAGTGAAGATTACGCGTCAATGAATTTAGTCACAATTCGTACTAATGAAGTGTGTGTGCGCGCTGATGTCTATTTAGTACTCCCTTGCCGGGATCTGCAGTTTAATTTCCAGAAAAAATAGTGAAAATAGCACGCGGTTTCGCGTCGCGCTCCTCTATTTATCTGAAATGAGGGAAAGGCTAATTTATATTTACGATAAAATAATGTCGGCCAGCTATCAGGCTATAATTTTTACAGGCGTAAAACCTAATAGCCATTTCGAAAAGACAGTTGACGTACTTTGTTTGATGTTAACCAAACACGCTTGTTCACGTGATACAATTTTCTTAGAAATAGACATTTGTACATTTGATGATGCGTGGACGGTACTGGCGGCCATGTTGGTATCTCGAAACAGTGGTGCGGCGCAACAGAATAAACATTGTACTTTATGGAGGAAGCCAAACTTTTCCTTTTAGGGACGTAAGTAATTGTTCAATCAGCTTTGTATTTTGCGCTCTCCCTTTAAGGGCGAAACTATAAAACCGTAAAAAAGCAATTCGTACACGCTAAAAAGTTGATATGGGTCGACGAAACACGCTAACCAAAACCTCTAGGGGTTAGTGTATAGAAAGATAGATGACACAATATGTATTAGTCGTTTCGATCGTGATCCGTGCTGTGACGTGCCGCCCATATATACAAGATATTGCGATGTGTTAAGCTAGTAAAAACGTGAGCAGTCAACAACAGATGCTAAATATTTCCCCATGAACTGTACAATTTAGCCATTTCTCTAGCTATGCATATCCGTCCTAGCGCCCTAGACCGTGGAGAAACCAACGCCAAGTCGTATAGCAAGCAATGGCTTCGACTACCTTCGCAACTGTTCTATTTGTACCCTTTCCCGGACATCCGATCAGGTAACATTGGTTTGTCTTTGTTGCCCTTAACAACAACTGTGCAAATAAGTGGAGGCCTAAGTTATGCGTAAGATGGCTTCTAGCTTTTCGTCCTTCTGCTGCTCACACTGCAATAGCTATTGCAACTCTCTAGCGCCGAATTCGATATAGGCCGACAGACAGGCCACGTAGATGAATACCCAGAAATATGTGCATCTAGATTTTCGCACTTGAGCTCTCTCATAGCCCACGCCATTGCTGCGCTTACCATCCGCAATAGCAGCGATAATAATAGAGAAGTAAAATTGTCCAAGCTTCCAGCTAGCTATATTGTTATACCCGCAGCTGGCTACCACGTATACTATCGAGGTGATCTCATTGTTATGAAAATAGTTTACTCTGGATAGTTAACTTGACTCTTGCTGCTCGTAAAAACGTTCAGTAGTTATAAGAAGTTAATGCTCGGATAAAAGATCCATTACATGAAGATTCAGTACTGCTTAACTCGTACACACGTTTGGACTATGAATGTGTACCATTTGTAATCCAAACGTGTGTTACCCATGCGTTAGCTAGTCCGATGTAAATTTTTGACGAAAAACGTATTTATTTATCGAAACCATACTATATAGAAACTATTGGACGTTAGTTACAAAATTTAGAGGCATTTTATTTAAACTCGAAATGCGGTAGATAGACATCTGAGTTTATTAACATGACGAAGTGCGATCCATATTATTTTATGGATTTTCTCAAGCGTTTGCGTATATGCTCGTGGCAAATGGAGCCGCCGTTCCTATGGTGCCCACACGTCCGATCATAACAGGAAAGCAGAATGCACTGGGCTGATGGTGCACTTTGTGAGGTATCAACGTCTAATGTATGATACGCTGCGACCTTCTTTCTGTGTGATCGTCCCGCTAATAGACGGCACCAATAACTGGTCCCTAATGGTGCCTCACTAAGGATCCACGAACACATTGAAACGTTGTTAAGGTCGAAACCGTTAGAGAACACAAAATACGCATAGATGATGGAGCTAAAAATGCAGATTTCATAAGTACAGTACCTCCGCTTTTCAGAAGTACGACCCAAGAGCGCGTAATATTTTGAGTAAAGTTTGATCCTTTGACGGCACAGCCAGTCGGTGTGTTACAATTTCGAATTAAAGAAACGACTCAATACAAAAGGACGAGTTACGCTAAATATACATCTCGATCTGGCGTGACTGATGCATCAAAACCTCTCCGCAAGTGGCACTTACTACGATAAAATTGATCGTTACTTATAAGATCCTAATCAGCTTCTTTTTTTTATTGTTCGCTTATAATGCCCGCGGGAGAAAGCCTTTTATAAGCTTATTACCAAACTGTACGTGTTGTATTCGATTGGCAGTTGATATGTGCGCAGTCGTGAAGAGATTAAACAAAGTGGAAATAAAGCGCGGATAGCTGGGTTTGTAGATGCTTTTTGCATCCTGTAAAATTTGAGGGATGAAATATCAAGACAAGTAAGACTTTACTGATATCGCCCTTTCAAGACAGCAAACACTGGAATATCCCTGTGCCTAGGGAAAGCCTACTTTGCCATAGAAAGTACAGATGTCCTAACACCTAACTTTTTCAGAAAAACTCTGCGTAAAAGATAGAAAGATAACGTAAGTGACCCGTCTCAGGTTTACAATATCCAGAAAAGGCCCAGGGCCGGATCTAAGAAGGGGAATGGAGGGTCGGTGCGTGGCGGGCGTTCCTTCCTGGTCGGAGCCACGAGTCCGAAGTTAGTCGTCATGAACGTGCTTTGCTATTGTTGCTTTAGGCATCGAGCGAATACACTTCTGCGCCTTCTTTGAAACAGGGTGGCCGACTTGTGGACAGATAATACTCGCAAAGTGCAATGTGTTCTAAGAAACGCCTCCTCTGGGAAACACTCATGCACGTCGTACAAGAGGAGGTTGTCTTCCACGGAGAAAGACACATTCGCCTTATATGGTGTAGGATGTAAGGCTGGACTCACGGACTATAGGGCCACTTCAGATGAGCCTATCGACGCTGCTGCTCCGGACCTATTACGACTGTTTGAGCTACCATATGGATGATATTCAATACTAGTCCTTCTCCTGCTACTGTGAGGTCACCTAGATCGTTGTCTCGCATGAGAGGAGAGCTTACTAATTCTGACAAGATTTTATGCTAGCAAATAAAGAATGCTTAACCATTTATAATAAGCTGTAAAAAAAAGCAGAACGAAAATATTTTAGAGTCATGTTAAATTTCGAGTTCTTATAAAGAAATCTGAGCTAGCCGCAGATTGCTTCTATTGCGGAATTACTCTAGATTGTATTACACATTAGTCTTCTAATTATTATTCATTATATATTTATATATATATATATATAAGATTTACATTTACTCATAGTATCGTGCTCACAAGTACTTTTAACTAGATAAGATAAACACTACGTGCTTCAGAGACACTGGGTGATGCCATAGTCGTCAAGCCTAATCACCGTCTGTCTGAGGCTAAACGCAGCGCTTGGCAACGAGAGAGAATATAGTAGCTTACCTGGTGACTACCAGCTTGTACAGGCTAAAATAAGTAAGCAGCCCTTTCGTGACAAAAATCCTATCCGGTACCATGACATTGCCCTTTCCAAGCCAGCAGTCACTGTCTGACTTTTTCCTCCTTTTTTACGTCCATTATTGGCCCCGCTGCGCGTGGCCAGCCAAAAGGTCGTTGGTAATATGTCCTTCTTAGTGCACGTTCGCCATTTGCTTACTAAATCAATTAGTACTTCTGTTTGGCTTGTTTACCAAGTAAATCAAGCAACAACTTCCGTTGTATTGATGCTGCTCCGCATATGTTTCCCTAGTTGGGGTTCCTGATTAGGCTTTTACAATGTTCGTTAGAAAAAACCATTTGGCGCTACTCAAAACAGTTGTTTGATGGCATGTTGCCGAGACCTCTTTTTGCATCTCATTGGGCAGTCATGTGGGCATATATGCGCGATGGCAGTCTCGAGTACTGAGCCAACAGAACGGAGGACTATCCATGGGCAAGTCAGTGACCATGTTTGAACGAAAAGGGTTAAGAACAATCTGTATACCTTAAACTGGCATTGGTTTTTTCTGTCAGTAAGACTCAACACAGATCAACTCGCTTCTGGCGTCCGCATGCTGATCCTCAAATCATTTCGACTATAGAACCCTGCTTTAGAGCAACTCATCCATAGTTAGTTGTTCCCTTCTAAGTGGAATGGGTTGAACTGTTGCTGTTTTTGGGTAAAATTTATTAAACATTTTGCAATACTATAAATTGAACAAGGCATACGATTCCAAGCTCTAAGCATAGGATGCAAACTCATATATTAATTCGCTTAATATATAAGCATTGAAATAAGGGAAACTTGTTCAAATTTCCTCAAAACGAGTGTTTATTGGGGCACCTTAATGATACACAATAAATGCGGGAAACGATCAACGATTCTGTTAGCAAATAGACTTATCAGTATTTATTTATTAATCATTGTATTACCCCACTGCTACGTAAGAGGCTTCCAAATACGTTATACCTACTACAGCAGTTGATAATCGATATCTGCAATCCTTGCGTAGAGCATACTGTTGTCTTCTATGATAATTTCTAACGTTAGATTTAAAGTTTTTGCAAATCCTCTTTCCAGGGAAAAAACACAACATTATCAAGTCAGCGTGGTAATATTGATTAACTTCACATGTGTACATCAAACAAATAGCGTGTATTTGTATTTCCTCACTATATAATTAATAGTATTCTGGTTTTGCTGCCACTAATGACTAATGCGCGCTCATTCCGCGTTCGTAAATTGTACGAAAAAGCTTCGCTAAATCCTCGTACGAGGCAAAAACTCGTAATACATTTGAATACCCCACTAGAGTAACCAAATGCACCCGGGCAGTAGTCTGGACGCTGTTGTTATCTCCGAATATTCAAGTGGATTGTACAGCTGTCGTATGAAGGCGAGACTAGACAGAGATTAATTACAACGTCCATTTTAGCAAGTTACTTGGCAGAGAGGCATACGGGAACGAGACAAAGCTGCTCAAATAGCATCGCAAACTAACTCGGTCACTCTTCCTAACTTTCTCAACAACAGTAGGGACAAACTCGCGATGATGTTTCCCAGCGTAGAGACATGGGACGCTTGCAAACGAACGCAATGTTTGCTCGTGGGGGGTTAGGGAAGGCTCATAACGGTCGTAGTTTGAATGCTGTCGTTGTTACTGTCGCTACGGGAGCTAACAGCACTAATGACCAGAGCCTCGCGTCTCTATCTTGAACAGGCCACGTAGGACCCTCGAAGGATAAATCCGTCCGGCCTTCTAATTAATTAATTTTATTTACCTTCGCATGGACAATGTAAGTTTGTAGTTCCATAACACTTGGGAAATTTTTGATGGGCGCAAGTGTATGGCAGATCTTGGTCAAAAATCGTCGCAACGACCGACGTTGCCGGCAAGATCGATGTCTAAAATAGGCGTTTTTGGAAAATGCGCGCATATAAAAGTTTACTTATGCCTCAATTACTTGCGAAGACATTGATGTCAGTTGGGAAGACATCAATAAAAATTTTAACTATGTGCTCAGCCTTCAGGGGAGAATCCATTCATTTAGCTAACCGGGAACTTAACCTGAGGTCTTCACCTGATCAAGATTAACTACGATTTTCTCCATTATTATGATTGCATCTTTGGTAATTCATATCCATCGGTCATATAGTCTTTCGTGGTTATTATGGGTCGTACTAGTTCTGCGACGCGATTGTAGTACATCAAGGGAAATATGCGCTGTACAATATAAGGGTGTTATTTAAACAGCTTGTGGATTTACGGTAAATATAAATAGTCACATTCGCTTTCATTGAAATTGACTGATGTGGACAAAGCAGTGATACATAGTATCACTGCTTTGTCCACATCAGTTACTAAAATAAAGGATACCGTTACAAAATTGTATGTCATACATAATTTATAAAATTTGACCGGCTAATCAAAATCCGGAAAAATTAGAAGTTAGTTTTTAAATGAGAAATTCTAATCTGGAAAAAAAAGCCTTAAAAAAAAGATTCGAATTTTTCTAATTTTATATAACAATGACTTTATTTTCATCACCCCCCATGCATGAGCTACGTGAGCTTGCTTTTTAGTCAAAACAAAATCTAAACGAAAAGGAATGTATTGAGAAGGGTAAAGTATTTTTTGTAGGAAATGGGTGACCGTTGACCAGTTTGATGCTGATGCCGTTTGAATCATGCAGGCCCGAAAAGCCTTGGCCGTTCTTCGTTGTGTACTGTCAAGTTTGTCACCGTTAACACTTCCCTAAGAGAGAACAGGAACAGTCTGCTTTTTAATTTCCTCTTAACTTCCGTTAATGGATTGTGCTTTGCGTGCGCGAACAAACTGCTGTTCGTGCAGATTGTAGCACATCGTACGTCCTGTTTTAGTTAGTTCCTTTTTTGCTCAACACAGGACTCAAAGAAAAGAATGAATGCTACTAGCCAGGATATCAAAAATTCGGAATCTAAAGGCATCGCTTTATTCTGTTCTTTTCGATACAAGCCGTAACCACACTAAGTGCTATCGATCGGATGAGGCTTTACAGGAAGTGGAGGTGCCAAGAGCATTTGCTTTTTTCAGACAAAATCCCGCAATATCAAAGATCTTGGATATGCATTACAATTATGAACGGTAGTTAACTTCGAATACTAATCCATGGTACAACGGAAACCGTTTCCTTCCTGTTTTGCGCCATGCTCTACCTGATACTTTTTGTTCCCCTATGTGAGGTCCTGAAGCGTGGTTATTTCCTATGCGATCTTCAACCTTTTAATTGTCCTTTTGGTGATGAACTGTTATGCCGCTGAACGTCTCTTTATCGTGCGTTTTCACCAGTCGTCAAACCACTAACGTTCCTGCCTCCGCAGGACAATCATCAAGCATTGATCTTCAGCAACAAACAATCACTTTATAGTCATAGAGGGCTAAACTTGATATACATCTTTACTGATTCCTATTTTGCCTATGTTCTTATTGCCTATTGTCGTTAATTGCCTAAAAGCTAATGAAAATGTTCGACGCGCTAAACAACTCTGGACGGCCTAAGGCTCAAGGTTACGGTAAACGAAGTTACCAACGTTGCTAGTTCATGTCTGGAAATATGATAGTCACTGGCATCGCCAATGCTTCTCAAGGCTTGAACTGGAATTTGGCAAAAGTGGCAGAATTGTCTTCATATGCTATATGCATACGTCTTTTCTTAGCCTCCTCAGCAATCACCGCATAGACAGTAACAAATCGGTTACAAATATCTCAATTTTTGGAGTTAGACGCAAATAAAGTGATCCACGAATACAGAAACCGATTTTTGACGCTTTACCAGGTAAACGTAAAAATTGACCTAACATATACTCGTGTCCAGCTCGTCTTTAACATGTCTCAACATGAATGTACGCTATACGATTGTATCATTTTCTCTTTTGTACTTCCGTCAGTCACCCATTGTTTTTTTATTAACTCTAAGTTATGTCACTATCTCATTCATTGCTTTAAATTCCATAGGTAACAGCGTGTTGTCTTTCTTGTATTTGGCCGGATTTCATTCCAGTGACTGTGTACTGAGACGTGCATAAACGTAAACGCTAACGAAGTTCGTAGCATCTTCGGTATCGTTAATGGTCACAGGCTTTTCCTGCTTCGTCGACTGCCTATCGTCTCTGAATCCACCAAATGCTGAGACTAAAAGACTAAAGGAAACAGGCGTCTCGGAACTTAGGGAGGAGTCTGGCGCAAAGTAAGCGAATATGGGTACTGCAGAGAGGGAGGGGACATTGGTGGCAAAAGGTTTAAGAGAGAGAGGGTGAAGGGTGATCAGCTGAGAATTAAAGAAGAGTACGAAAAGAGCCATGAATACACTAGCAGGGGAATATTATGGAAAGATTGGCGCTTGAGTGTTGGAGGCAGTCCAGGGGTGACGAGCTTCTGGGGTGAAAAAATTTGCCAAGGCGGCGTGCCAAGCGGCAGTATTATCGCTTCTAACAATGTAATGAAAATGGAGCCAATACCCAGCGTGAATGTGTTGTTGAGTTTTGGAGACTGGCGCCGAGGTGAAGATAAAAAAAAGATAAGGTGAGGTAAAATAAGCACTCTGCGAGCGGCCATCGAGGGGTGTGCGAAGGGGACAAAAACAGGAAAAGGACGAGTTGAAACTCGAACTCAAATTGCTGTAGGTGAGAGAGGGCCGAATGACTGGTTAGAAGATGTTGGAAAAGAAAGTAAAAGGCAGAAACGACCAACTGGCCAGCCGACTTGGCGGTCTTAGAAACAACAGCGAGTGAATGGAGGGGATATTGGCCTAAACAGCTACTGGATTAGAGGAATACATTGTCGAGTGCCTAGAGGGGCGTAGGGGTAGTTAAGTGCGTACGCCTTAAAAAACCCAATGATTCGATCGATGACATTCTCTTGTGTTTTATTCCTGGCCGACTTCGACTTAGAGGAGTAGCAAGAGGTAAACGGCTATGGTCTGCCGTACCTAGAGGCCAGAGTTAGGGTCGCTCACCGCCGATGGCGGGCACTACGCCGCCACTACCGAGCTTGGTTGGTGCTGTTACTCCTGCAGTGTCTGTTTTCAGGGTCCGCAGACCGCTTCCATCCCGTCTCACCGTCCTCGTGCACAGCGAGCGATTGGTAACACTTCAGATACACTGTCGCCGCAACCAACTCTGCGTCATCACCGCTTCCGCTTCTTCCTTTTTAATACGAAGCTGTCTCTCCTCCCAGATGGCTTCCGAAAAACCCCCCAAACAGCGTCCCTGTGGGCCTATGGCTCTTCTCATCGTGACACACCAATGAACCAATGACTACTATTAAGATTCTTCCTTGTTTTCGTCGATCATTATCTTAACCGTCTAGGCCGAGAAAGGATCCTAGATGGTGGATGCAGGGCTGGCACCGCAACGCCTTTATTATGCGCCTGCCACCGGCTACCGTCTGTGACATGAAACGGTGGAGTAGTAAGCTTTCGAGGGGTTGGCTTTCGGACTTCTTGATTTTTCTTTCTTTGTGATGTACGGCTTTATAGATCGTGACGAATGAATGAGCGGACGGACGGAGTGCCAGGCGGCGTAATCAAATGGTCAAACGAGAATCGCATTCGTCAGGAAGTGTTGAGCCATTTTAAATGTTTTAATAATTAGATGAGAAATAGAATATGCAAATTGAATTAAGGGAAGTCCCGTTTAGACACCTGTCCAGCCGGCTTAGGGGAGCTGAATAGGAACTTAAGTTAGAAATGTTAATCTACTTCGGTTTGTCAGATGTGCATAAAAAACCACGTGAAGGATAGTAAGATCTATGATAAAGTAAATGTGGACATATCTCACGTTTTAAAACCAGTCGCAGTGTTGCCAGTATACATAGTTTATTAGGATAGTCCTACATATAGACTTGACAATTATTATTCTCGAATTACCTAGCTAGGTGGAATCTTTTGAAGTTCGCTTCGCAAAATTCTTTTGCCACGATTATGTCGGGCTTTCGCCAACGTTTTCCAATGGCTAGGGTCTGTACCTACTGCATCGACTAACTAACGGAATACGAGTTGAAACGTTCAAGTAATATGCCTGTAAATGCATAGCATGTGTTCGAAATTACGAATACAAGGTAAACCCTAAATCCACATTTCTTGCAGAAAAGGCTGGGGGTGCTGAGCAAGCTGTTTCTGCATCTGCATCTTTGAAATATTACGACCAGATTGACAGTAAGATTCAGCGGTGTAGGCCCGACCATTCCTCGTACACCTAACTACGCTTTTAATTTAATTTAACTGGCTACGCTTTTAAATATACGTAACAAGTAGAGCGTTTCGACTTACTTACTAATGATCGTTATCAGCTTCCTTCAATTGGCTCAAAGGGAAGGATGACGAAATGACCGTTCCTGCAAGTCATTGTTTCGAAGTAATATCGAATATATCCCGAACAATGACCCAAGCTGATGAAGAGGTCTAGGGTTTAATGGGTGAGAGTCCCACAGTACCGGACAAAGCACAGTTCAGTGATGTCTGGTCTGCATAGTACATTTGCCCCTAATCTCCAAAAAAAAAAGCTCCCTTCAATTATAGCAACGTATTAATATTCTAATAAAGTAAACAGATAGTTTTGTTTCCAACAAAAACTGAACGACTACATGTTCATCCGGTTCCTACATCCACTATAACAATTACTGCAATTTATTGTGGTCTCATTTATGTTCAGGATGAGCTTTGTTTTTTACAAAAGCGATTCCAAACAGGTTCTGGAGACCATTTTTCAACAAAATCAAATGGCTTGCCTCCGAGCAGTTCGTGAACGATTGTGGCAAAAAACAAGCACTACGTATATAAAGCAAAAGTTGCTTTTCATCTTCCCACTGAATTAACAACAACAAAAATCGCCTGAATCCTTAGCCTGAAGTCTTAGAAGACATTCACTCCCGTCGCTAGACCTCTGATTAGTCCTGAAATCGCCTGAAGGAGTACGGGTCAGAACTATAAGGAAACGATGATCATGCTGCTGATGAGGATAGGAAGCATGATTCACAAACAGGAAGTGTTTAAACAATGTAGAGACAACTATAGATGACGACTGCTAATGTGAATAGTAATTGCTCGTCGACCGTGCAACAAAAGTCATTGAAGACCGACTGGTTCAACGACAAAACAAGAGTATAGGGGCGGAACTACTATTGCCAGCATAAACTCCTACAACGTAACCTGTTAAATACCGTACAAATAAATGACCGTGTCCAACCGCGCTCATTTGCCCGTTGACGCCTGCGTTTGTGCTGAAACCGTTTTTTCGTTGTAGGACTTATTTTGCACTGTTTGACACTTGTTTAACGTTATATGTCCGCGCGTAAATTTAGCTCCGTCTTTGTCGAAGAGCTCCAAGCTATCCTTCACAGTTTTTTCATAAAGAAACCTACTACGTGTATTAAATAGCGTGTGACTATTCCGTAGCGTATTTACAGACAAGCAGATATAGCGAATAGCAATAAATAAACACTCGGCATACTGCCGAGTACTCACCAAAGCGCTGTTTTTCAGTTATCATTTAGGTGTGATGAGATGGTGTGGTCCGGACTACTAATGCGTATCTCTAATTGTCTTACCGTGCTAGCACGAACGTGCGGCCATCGCTGGTCCAAAATTTAGCGTTGAAAAATGGGTACCAAAGCGTATGGCCACTGTGCTCTTTCATAGATTTGTTGAAAAGGCCCAGCTGGACCTTCAACTGGCGGGCGAGTCTTCGAACGAACGACATCGACATGTTAATTGTTGCAAAAGGTAAACGTGAACCTTGCCGCTATCTGTTATGGGCCTTAGGTGCTCTCTGACTCATTACGGCGACGGCGCGTCACAGCCTATCATAGAGCCTGCATGTTTCACGCATGAACAACCCGCACTGATGAAGATACTGCACTATCGAACGTGTGAAGAACCTGAAACGAACCGAGCATCTACGCCTAAAAAAGACGGCCTACTCGACCGTGATATATCTCAAGTACATAAGAAATTTAAGTATAATGATTTTGAGACACCTATACAAGAGCGTATCTATTTGAAAGAAATCCAAATATAAATTATTGTTGTTGTTTTTATCGACCATGGAAAATTTTGCTTCCGTCCGAAACTACTAACCTCGTTGGCTTTGCGAAGACCAACAGGTCATTTAAGTACTCTACGTTCTTAAACGGGCTTGGATGCGAGCACAAGCGAGCAATCTATGTTGTACTGCATCTCTTATGCCGGCCATCTATGCAATCCTAAAACACATCTTTCAGCGATAATAAGTGGCGAAATAGACAGCCCGCATTATATATAATACAATCTTACAGACGTATCGTTTCACATGCGTCGTTCGATTAAACGGCACATTGAACAGCATCAGCAGGCGAGCAAATTGGTTCCCAGGAATCAGTAAACGGCAGAACGAGACATTGGACTAGAACACCGAATTTCTACACTGTCTGCATATTGTATCTAACCGCTAAGGACAAGGATGGCCTATAATGATAATAAATGCCGTTCACCTTTATTTTTCTTACTTATTATAGAAAACCCATGTATTTTCGTATCCTCATATTTTGACTAATGCACGAAGACCCATGCACATACATATTGTTTCTGTAGTTATATCCTCGATGTCCGTTCGACTCCGGGAGCTCGACAGTAAAATTTTGAGTGCAAAGCTTTTATAATAATATTTAGATATGTTGCTTGTATATTATTGCCTAAGTTCATTGAAGGATTAAGGTTAAAGAATTCTAAAGGTCTTACATATTTTAGGGGGTGGTAAACAAGCCAGAACATGTAATTGAAAACAACTTTATGATGCAAGATATGTATCGGTGTGTTTGTATAGCTAGAGGCTATTAAACCATTCCCTTGCCAAAAGTAATAAATTGTTCTTAGACAGCCTTGGCTATGCTCTCTAGTCGTCTATATTGAGGTCAGAGCATCCGTTATCACCGAACACCAGAAGAAACCATGCGGACTTCGAATAGTATCAGATATGTTCAAAGATTAAATCAGTATTGTCTACTTTATCTTAAATTAGCATCATGTATCTGCATAGCAAATAGCGTGACAACATTGCGTCACGGCCCGCTACATGTCCTGAGCCTCTTTTCAGAGAGCTTGTCCGAGAGTCGGCCTAACATAGTGTTTAGAAGAAAGTCATAATGCTAAACTGATTAGAATATCTCAAAAAAGCTAGTTGAGGGTTTATTTCTGTGATCAAAGGGTACACCCATTTATGTTTCTTTTGCCTAAATTTTTACGTGACCGGAGATGTGTTGAGGTTTTGCAAGCATGAGACAGGGACGAATGAATGGGTGCATGCAACAAAGAGACTCGTCGACGCTTTTTGCAGAGATGATGCATCTTGATAAGAGCGCCTTTGATATGATTATAATATAGACTAGTGGTTTTGCGGTCTTTTGCACGGTCAGAAGTTTTGAATGTAACATAAAGATAATCCCACTAAAATAAGTAAGGCTTTATCTTTGTTATATGATATACTTTAAGGAAACTGTAGGCCGGACGGTATAGTTCCGTGTAAGGAGATTATCGGGCCTGACATGAAACAAAGACAGGCTGTGAAAATGAGCAACAATGGGCCAAGAGGAATTGTTTAGGGTCAAACTAGTCAAATAAATGTTCAATCCATCTTCAATACAAGTACAATAGGATGCCGTACGCTGCGAGGATTCAGAACTTCTTCAAAAGCAGTGATTAAGCAAGGATTAAATAAACGAACCATGTGATCTAAATATTATGTTCCTTCGTGGATTGTACAAGGTATCCTGAAAACCTAGGGCGATCAAAAGAGTTACACTGTCTGCCATGGAGATATCATGAAAGTGTCAACCACATATTTTCAATGCATGTCTAAGAAGCTAAGCGCCAAGTTTAGAATGCAAACTCTACATAGGGTGTCGTTCAGTTCTCAGTAAAGTTGAGTAACTTTTTAAATTTTGTCTTTGCATGATGAATACGTCATGAAGAATCATGGAGCTTTTGTCAATGTCATTAGCACGAGTGGCCTTACGCACATTCTATTAAACATTACAGAGTTACCCCATAAATTCCGTCACTAGTCATCAGCTAACGAAGGCAAATCATGTACAAGATGTTTTCTCCTGTAATTTGTCTACGTGGCTAATTCAATACTGACGTACATTTGCGTTAGTGCACAGAGGTGCACCCATCTTCTTCAAAGGATATGCATGTACGACTTGAAATAAACCATTTATATGTGTACTATAACATAATAAAATGACAGACACGATTTTATCACTCTGATATTGGTATCTTTACAGCTCAGACTTTCCATCCTCTATGGTCATGGTCTTCTGATGAAGTGACGACGACGACGACGACGACGACGAAGAAACGTTTCCTTTTCCTTCTACTTTCGTCTCATTACTATGAAATAGGAATAAGTTGATGCAGAGAATCAAATCAGAAGAAACTGACCACGTTTGAAACAGACAAGTCGAACAGACTGACACAAACATGGCTAGGACTATGAAAATGGCGCATGGAGGACGAGATTGACATTGACGATTGTGTCGACGAGCTCTTCTCCGCTATTCTTTTCCTATCCAAATTAATTTCCAATCTTGCTTCTACCACGCTCTCTTGTCTTGTTCAAGTGCCACGATGCAGCAGATCAGATAGTAATCATGTCTTCCCAATGGCAAACAGTAGCTCCCCGCTTCTTTTCTTTACAGTCTTTTCTTTCGACTTTTGCCTCAATTCTTTCACCATTTTCCAGCTCCTTCTGCATGGTATTGGAGGAGATAGGGTTTCTGATCTTTGAGATACAAGAACATTGGCGCGCTATTGCTGCCAGCTTCGGCCTAATGTAGCAGCACTGTAGTAAGTGCACTTTGGAAAGAAATCGAAAGCGACGGTAGCGCCGAAGAGAAAGCAGAGCGATAGGAAACAAGTGGGAACAGGGGAAGGCATGCGGTTCGAGCAAAACAAGGAAAGATATGTTTTCACGAAGATGGAGAACAGCCAAAGAAGCAGATCCGAACGGACCAGGAATCGAACAACATTTGACTGCGACTCCAAGCCAAGAGCGGGTACAAGGGCTACGTAACACACGAGCAAAGGCAACCGCTGCCTTCAGAGCGAGATGAAGCAGAGAGGGAGAGGCTGAACTTGGGAAGAGTTCTCCGTCTTCTTTACATTTATCTGCTACTTCTCAATGTGGAAAAAAGAGATGATTGGCTAGGCGAGGCGATTCAGGGGTGCGAAGGCTCTCGCACGTCCCTCTTTTGTCTCGTGCTTTGGGTCGCGGAGCACTCAGTACGCACTTGCAGAGTTCCTCTGCGAATTGCTCTTCCTTTACCTCTCTTTCTCCCATTCGCTAAGTCTTCTTTTCTCAAGGGAATATCTTACATGAGGAAAGCTCCTTCGAAGGCCGCTCAGGCTGCCTCCAACCGAGCGACTTGCAACAACCTAGCAAGCAGATGTCACCGCCGTCTTGAAGTCGACGATGCCGAGCCGGGACACGAGCGAACCGGCTAGAAAAAGGGAAAAACAACTTTGAGGAGGTAGTTCAATTTTTGAAGTTCAGCGCAAGTCTCAAAATGAACTCCACAGCTATTACGGCGCTCACAAACGTGGTTTATTAGTACACTGAGATGGTTTGTGATTCGGGATCCGTGAGGTTATGCACCTAGTCGAGATAATTCTGTATTTGTTTTGCTTAATTGTATGAACGTACGTATTGCAGTTTAGGTTTATATTGAAATGTATCGTTGCACAGTGCAATAGTGCAATTTCAGAACGGTCGATTATTTGTGTAACTGTTTAGCAGTTTAGAAGCTATTGAACGATACGGCGGAAAAGAACGGCTATACTTTTCACAGTGTTATTGTCAAACGATGAAAGCAGACTGCATAGAAAAATATATTCATCGAGGTAGGTTCGTAGCTGGATTCGTCTAATCCATTGTTGTTAATCTGACATTCAATAACTACTGGCGTTGTCGTTGCTGATATACACACATTTTACAATATATAGATAAATATTCAGTAGATAAGGAAGAGATGTTTCTTTACAGAGTTATTGAGGCTAGCTCCGATAAACAGTTTTCCCATTCAAACCCACAGTATTCGATAGAGATGCTTTGGATTTCGCCCAAACTGAACATACACCGAATACATTATGGCAATAATAAGCTTGACATGCTGGGGTTATATCTGGTAAAGCTTCATACAAATAAGCGAATATGCTCAACAACTAAAAGGGTCATTAGTTGAGGCACTGGCACAGTCTTTGCCGCTGCCTTAGCAACCACATTATGTGTTTGCTCTTAAGCCGCCATCTCTAAACAATGCAATGCTTTATGATAGGATAAGCTAGTTAGACTGTTCGAACGTAACCTTATCGCATTTGATCGGACAGCTACTTTGTCCTCTATTCCTATGTGTTGAAAGGAGTAAAATCCTGCCCAGCAGAATCAACAAAAAACAAGATCAAGATAGTTCATCTATCTTCTTTTTCCCTTTCTTCCTTCCCTTTTCGTGTGTTGTCGACTCATCTGTCTCTACTCGAACTTTAATTGCGTCCTCCGTGCGAAGATATCTGGAATGTTTCTAGGCTATTCAGCCCTTACGACACTCATTCTTCTTTCAGCTTTTTCTTTTTTCCTATTACATCGCTTGAAGGCAATCTAAAGCACCTAACCGCTCTGGCCTCGCAACATCATTGTGAGCATCAATCCCCGAAGCGGCAGCGACGAGCCTCGAAGGTCATTGGTAGCGTAGCAAGCTCCATGGCTATGTGGATGCACGGCCTTAGAAGCACTTAGGAGTTTCGTTCCATCATCACACTCATCAGCTTTGCATTACCCTTCTGATTTATTGAGAGAAGAGGAAGTAATTGTCGAATAGTAAAGGACGTGAAGCAGGCTTAAGAAGTAATAATGGGCAGGAACAAGGAACAAGCAGACCTGTTTTTTTTGACAATAAGTGAGTCCTCTTCATCTAGTCTCATTTTGTCGTTAAGACCAACATTTATTGAACATCAAACACACTTTGTTGCCCAATATTTAAATGTTATCCTAATCTAAACCTAAACTAAAGTGGTATCAGCAGACGGTACATTAGTCAATCGCGCTTCAACTCAATAGACGGATTGTCTTTTAAGGGGCATTTTCACATGAATCGGTCATCCTGTTGTGCGTTTTTGACGTACTGTTGGCACAACGACTTCCTTATAGTTAGAATGTACGTAATATCAAAATTAGGATTCTATTTATCTAGAAGTATGTCATCCATCCTTGTATTCCTCCCTGTTAGGAACTTTTAAATTATTGGAATCAAAGAAAGATCAGTTTGATGAACTTGAAGTAGTCGGCTATCCAGGATGAAGCATTAACTAGCCTCGATATCGTCCTATTCCTTATCATTGTCCGTTCCAGCTTTTTTGTAGATAGCTGCTGTTTGCTAGACCCAAGGACTCCGCTAGAAACATGAAAGGTCTCTTTCTGCACGTCAAAGTCAAGCTTTTCCTTCAGTTGAAACGGGGCGTCGCAGTCAAAGCTGCGCTTTCCATCGCAGCCCTTGAAGGTGGCTCGAAAAGGGCGAATGGGAGTTATACCTGGTCTCGGTAGACAATAAGGCTCTAGGTACCTCTCAATGGCGAAAAACAAGTAGCACTCGCTTTAGCGTTAGAAGCAGCGGTGGCATGAGTACGGGCCTGTCTGACTTTTCCCCTATTCGAGGGTCCGTGTCCGTCATATGGGATAGCTGCTTTCTAAAACACCCCGAAGCGTCGATCCTTTTTTCATAGTAATATATTAATGAGGCGGCACATCATCGGACGGAAGAATAACGAAACAGATCAGTATCATTCACATAAACACATGTACACAGACATCCACTTACAGGCATACAAGCACACATAAAAAATACGCACGCTCTAGGTTTTTGGGGTCTATGTAATAAGGAAGCCGCCGGTTCAGACAGGGTCTGCAACGAACATCCCAAATACGCCTTTGTTCTGGCTTCGTGGTGGACGGCACACCCCCGCTAACCCATAAAAGAAGAAAAAGACTCAATCATGCTGTTATCATAGCGGGAAAAAACGAAGAAAAGTTACTCTTTATCTTGCTGACTAATAGAGTGAACAACTACTTAGAAAAAGAACGCGCCATTCCAGTAGAACATTATGGGTTCTGGGGAGAAAGCTCGACACAAGCGGTCTGCAGGATCCTAATGACCGATTTCAAAAGACTGCTAGTCTCGATAGCGCAATCCGTTATACGCGATGTCCATCAACTTCAAGTAAGCCTTTGACACGGCGTTCAGTGGCAAAATTATGCTCTCGATGACCAAGGTGGGTGTCTTTATAAAAGTGTTTAACTTTCTCGCTGCGATTCTACAGAAAACTAGAACAATCATTGACGACAAAGTGGCCGACCTCCCGCCTTTCACAGAATCAACTGACCTGGTCGGGAGGACAACCTGAACTCACTCCTATTTTCTATCTCGCTGAAGGGCTTTTCTAACCAAATAAGAGGGCCGAGGACACCAATCAAAGTAATCTTGTATACAAACCACTTAGTAATATAGCGGTTGAACAGGTTCCAAGCGCAGTAAGCTCTCGCCCGACTTCACGCGGTAACCACAAATCTAGGACTGACCGTAAACCTGGCCAAGACGGAGACGATGCTGTGCGATGCGAAGAGGCAGCAGGATAACGCCCACTGACACTTTCGTGCGTTGTCTCTCGCCTGGGTAAACCGGTTTTCATGCTTGAAGCGGCTGTTCTTTACGAATGGCAAAAGTTTCAATGCACGCAGTACTACAAAATGTTGAATAGCAGTGCTGGCGACGTTTGTCCCTATAAGTGTTTTAAATCTCAAAGCAGCTTCTGCCACAGCGTATGGGATATGCGTCGTTTGGAAAATTTTACACAAGAAAACTTTGAATAATTAAATAGCGTTAGAGCTTCCTTTTTGAGAAGAGCAGGGAGACTACACACGATGATCCAAGATCGTCCCAGCAACAGAGGCGTTCAACGTTTACGCGTTTTAGGAATTGGGAGCAAAAACTTACGGAGATTGATCGAGATTTTTCTGCTTCGAGTGCGATGAAGGACAGCGAATGGAAAGAGACAAAATAGTTAAATAAACATGTCGCCATGCGTGAGCTCCGCTATAGATTCTGTAGGAAGGCAGGCCTCTATAAGCCTGATAGATATCCGCTTATTGCACCTTCGCACCATTTCTAGGACGTTTGGAAAATCTATCATCATGGTTCAAGAAGGCCCATATGACGCAAAATGTGTTCAGCAATTTTACATAACCTCGCTGTTATTAAAATATTGTGTGTATTTATGTAGCTTTTATGAAATTTTTGACAACGTTCGATAAAGGTAGATAAATACAGTTTGCTAATTGGTTGAAAAAGTACGAAAATACATACGCGGGGCGGACTTATCACAGTTTGCCAGTGAATTTTACAAACCAGGAAACGTTTCTACGTCCTTGCAAATTAACGTTCTGTTACATTTGCAGACATATTTCGAAAAGAGAATCGTGTATTATAGAGAAACTTATTTGATCAGCCTGATTTAATTTTTGAATCGCTCGTTAAATCATTCGACTTCTGCTGCTGGGTATCCCGCTAAAATGCCGCATTTATGACCGTGAAGCGCAGAGATCCATTGGTCGATTCTAAACTTCTCAAGTCCTGTATATTAGCTCTCGACTTAGCAAGCTTGATCAAAGTTCTATAGTTATATAATATTATACTATAGAAGATTGTACAGATGTACAATCTTGCCTTTCACTCTGTATTTCCCACACCAATTTGTAGATAGGTCACTTCCTCCAGCAAACGACTTCGGGAGTTTTTACGAAGACGCGCAATTAGTTGTTGTCTCTCTGCAGAGCGTAGTGTGTGAGGTTAGTGTTCAGTAGGACTCAGACCTGCAACGCAACTATCATGAAACATTATTGCCGTTCGACGAACGCATTATGGCCTAAAATGGAGGTGGTACATAGAATCCGTACGTGCCAATTTTGCCCTTAGAATTCATTTCCATTGAAAAGCTTGTTATCAACACCGAGCTAGGTTTCAGTGTTGAATCGCTCACGCCGTCGAACGCCATTTCCACTACATGCACGGAATCCATTCCGGCTGAATGAAACTTTGATCGTCAATTTTTGTTGGAGGTATATGAAGAGCAAGGTTGCAACAAGCCGGTCTAGTAAATGTACAGTTGTTGTGTTAACTCTAAGCACTAAGACTTTTCGCATTCCCTGTCATGTTCTTGTCAAAGGGTAACGACGCGTGCAATAGCTTACTCAGGACATAGAGCACAAATGAAGAAACTTTTTTTTTTTTTTCATGCAGATAAGCACAATTAGGCGTTGACATCCAGAACGAGCTTCAGTAATCCTGCTCCAAGCTTTTGTCTTGTCGCAATTGTGACAGATTTTCGAAAAAAACCTCTCTTAATGTAAATCTCCATTTTCACTATAATCCTTTGCAACCAAAACCCTTTGTTGGCTTTATTTCAGTGTCGGTTAGAAGCGATGCGTAAAAAATTGCCCTCGTTTTCGGTGCTTCGCCATTACATCGGCGTTTTTATTCTTTTTTTTGTTATCCATCATCAGTCATCTTCTCTGAAAAATTGTTTCTAATGCAAATGTACTGTTTGGTCTTATCGTTTGAAGTTTTTTTCTCATTAGTGGAAAATGTCGCGTGTTTAAGCAACAAATAAGCGCCTTCAAGCAATATCATAACCTAAGACACCTGGTTCCTTTTTCTCGTGTAGGTAACTATCTTATATTAGCCATGTCGCTATAAACCTTCCGCCGACGCTAGCTTAAGTCTCAAGACCATCAAGATGGGCGTCTACTATTTTTACATAAATACTTTTTTAGAGATGTTTAATTTCTAAAAGAGTCTTTTCTTGCCATTTCATAATTGTACTACTCTTGTAATGCTTGTCCATTTACTGCAGCTTCTGTAGAACATCGTATGGACTACTTTTCTCACGACAGACTCTCTGAAGTTAACTTTTTACATAGACAAGAAGAACATGCAACGCTACTTAGAAGTAATGCAACTACCATCACTTGTAATAGCACTGCACCATCTATGTTAGAATCCGATAGTGGCCTTAGAACGTTGCCTTATTTCGGGCCACTTCGACGTAGAAATGAGAGCAGCGTTAATAAAACTCTTCATATACCACCATGTATGAGGACAGTTCTCCTTTAACTACCCCTTTTTGACTAGGCTGTGTTTGCATACTGTGAAAGTTGTTTTGAGCGGCCAAGATGATAAAGTCTTCCGATTCGAAGCAGCAATACCTTCAAAAACTACAATTGTTATACGCCCACTAATTGACAAGTCAGTGTTGACCTCATGTACAACCTGGACATATGGATATAAAAACTTTCTCGGATGCAGTTTCGTTCTTATTTCCACAACTACCAAAGGATTTAGGTTTAGTCGACAGTTCTGAAATAATGGCTAGTAACTAAAAGGAAATCTGTGACATAAGCTTTTTTTTTAGCACAATGGTAAACTTGATTCTTTCATAGGTGAATAAAGTACCATGTCACATTAAAATAAATACAGTCTCAAGCTGCCGCTAGCCGCGCTCAACCAAGCATTTCTCCTCCATGCGAAACTTTTCAAACGGGTCCTATATTGTTTGGCGACATACGTATTATACATTATGTTCTCACTTTTACTGCGCTTTATGCGCTTTTCCCTCCCCAGCCTTCTCGTTCCACCGGCGTGTGCTATTACGTCCAATTAACACTCTAGCATGTATAGTACGTAATAGAACAAGGGCCCTCTAAGTGCAGTGTAAGTGGGCCGTTGAGGGGCAAAAGGAACACGGACCGTTTACGCATAAACTCTACCAGATAAGCGATGAGTTCTCCCTTCCTTGCCCCTCTCCCCCTCCTCTCACGCCCTTTATGAAAGAGTTCCATCTTTAGCGGCCGTCCAAGTTTGACCCAAGTAGATGCCAAATCGCACACAGTCTAAACTATTGTTTCGGTTCTAGACTGGGCGCCTGTTCTCAAGAGAAACTTTGGTTGACGACAAGCGGAGCAGACGATGGCTTTCATTAGCCTACATATCTTTGGTTCCATGAA
>NW_019215156.1:0-24278 GCF_002532875.2 Varroa jacobsoni | reverse complement strand
TTTTTCAGATCAGCTAGTTACAAAAACAGAATCAAACCTAAATGTATCATAAAAATAGAAAAATATGAATGCTTTAATTTGAAGGTCTAATATCTTTCAGAACCCTAGGGGTTTGCGTCAGCTTATTTCAAATGTTTCAGGGTCAGTGGACCTTTAAAGCTGAAACATAGCGGCTTCAGCTAAATGAATTTTGATGTACACAGTGACATAGGAAAAAGAATGGACACCATCCGAGAATCTACTTACGAAGGCTACTTCGTTCGGAAGGCTACTTCGGGAAATTTACAATCCTGGAATAATACGGTGCATTTTGAACTCCTGCTAAGATGTAAAGTGCTCGATCCAACAATCATTACTCGAAGACTAACAACGCTGTTCGATCCTTCAAGAGGCCTGACAGACCTACCTAGTCCTTTGAAAAAACCTTGAACACTATAATTGATACCTAACAAAAATTCCTGTCGCCAACGGAAATAGGAGTCCTTAAATAGGAGTCCTTCATGTTGGCAATCGAAAAGCTAGCCTATAGCTTTTCAGCGACTATTTCTCAGCACCCTTAGTAATCTGGGATTCAGAGCTCCGCTTTATTTTCTCTTGTAAATTTTAGAGTTAATTCAGATCATGTCATATTCAGCATTTGCAGGAGCGACACCAGCTGCATAAGCCGATCACCGTTTCCCAGGAGAACAATTAGAAGAACGTCACTAATCAGCCTACACATTATAGAAAGTGTCCATCAAGGACTCATTTACGTCGACAAGACTACGCGTTCAGGCAGTGCAATAGGCCCTATGGATGGCGAACATTGTAGCTTATTGTGCTAGCATAGGGCTGACAACGCTCCAGCTAGAGGCGATATCGATAGACCTAATCGAACAAACTCGATTCTAAGTTGGGAATGGCTGAAAATGTTAAATTACGTATTAATACTCAGTGCTATAGCGTATTTGTTCCGCGCGAACGGCTCGCTTACAGACCGAATCGTCCATGTTAGTTTCATTCTCCAGCGGGGAGCGTTTTTTGTTCCTAGTTCGCTTGCTGCCGGGTGTAACAGCGGCAGAAAACGCAGTCGGCCCATCACTAGTTCTCATTTCCTCCACTGGTAGCAGCTCTCAGACGTGTCGTTTACTCCAAATGACTTTTGCGCGGCACGCCTAATTGCTCAAGCAGTTGCACACTGAAATACACCGTTTGCCTATAATGAGACATCTGGGTTGCGTTAAAAAATGCTTCTCGTTTGGAGAGGAGCTTCGTTGAGTTACTCTTCAATGGTCCATTAGGCCTCGGGGACAGGCGATACCGTCGCAAAATGAACGTAGTGCTCGTGCGTGGGGTATCAATTCCTGCTATTGGCGGTAGACCAATAGTTACTTTGGATCTGCTCCGTGATTAATATATGGTATCCAAAAGGTGTAATTGAGTAATATGGGGATCGCGGCTTTTAACTATTCATTAACTACGTCAAAAGGCTTAGAGCGGATTTCGGATAAGCTTAACTCTAGTGAGGGTATAACTGTGACAGGACTGTCGTAGAGAGATTCGCTACAGAAGTTAGCTTCGTTGCCACTTGTCACCGGATTCATACTAAAACTCTTTCTGAAAACGTCTTGCAAAAATACTTTATGTAACGCCGTGTGGGAGCCCGGCGCATTTTGAGTGTCAACGGGCATAATAAATCTTGGTTTTCTTGGCTGACCGGAGGGGCACTTGAAGCTCTTTGTACGAATGTACGGCTACTGCCAATGTTTTCTGTATGGATACTCGTTTGAACTAAACAATGTATCGGGTCCAGTTGAAATGTCAGGCTGAAAGAAGCGCAATGAAAAACTTTCACACGAAACTAGTTAACGTTGAACTTACGGAACACATCAAAATAATGGCACTTATCATACATAGTGCATTCTGTTTTAGTCTTACATAGAGAAAAAATATAGTCTGCAGACATTTTTTTTAATTGTTTTTATTTGTTATATAAATTAATTGCGTAAGTAGCTACCATAGTATTGCGCGGCTTATTTATATGGATATATATATATATATATATATAGCGGCATTTGGAGCCATAGATATACTGTAAAATATAATCGTCATCACAAGAAGATGCAGGCGTACGTATGACCTATCGTCAATATATGAGACTACCAAATCTGCACATAGATAAAGTCAAATGAATTTCTATCTACTCGAGTACCTGTTTCGATTCCTTAATTGTCCGTAATATCGAACTCCGAAAAAGCAGCACTTTGTGCTTGCTCGAACTAACTGCCGAACGGATTAGTTACCATCATTATAAATATTCGATGAGGGTAAATGATCATCTTAACGATACCAAGCGCTGGATCCACTAGAGGCCGCTCGTCGAACACCCAAGGCACCATGCCATGAGGCACCTAACCTGAATTGACGCGTAACCGAATTATACTATTGTTACGTACTGCTGTCAAACAGCGGCTTCATCTGCTTTTGCCAAGTGACGGTATACCGCATACGAACAAGACTCACACTTGTCTCATAGGCAATGCTGGGAACGTCTGGCCGAATTCTGCACCCTAGATTAGAGAATTATGCGGTATGACCGTTTCAAACTGCTAGCAGGCGGCCGAAACTCTGTAATTGGTAGCACTTTCGATAAACTCCGAGTTATATCCTAAATTGTTGCCTAAGCAGACAGTGCGAAGCTAGCGTATGGTGTAGCCTAAGGGCTGGTTAATTTAGAAACACTGCTAGTTTTGCGCAAAATGCCGATAATAATGCTAATAATAATAGGAACAATGACAATTATCGATGGGTGCAGGTCCCGAGAACGAAAAAGCGCGTCCGCTGCTGTGACGATCGCCCGTGCCTCCGTCGCGTATCAGCAGAGTGATCAGTGGACCAATGTCTTCGAGGGGCCCTTGGGGTACTCGAGTTTTGTGAGCTCGCTAAGCAGCTAAGCCGAAATATGCCACAAGGCAGAAAATCTAACTATGTTAACGTAACTAGACAGAGTACAGACAAGCCAATTCGAAGATTCTATCTAAGTTTAAATCACGCTAATAAATAAATTAATCTACCTTAAATACTCGCTCAGTGAGGTAGTACCGAAATAGGTCAGCTGTAGTCAATGAGGTCGAATATAGAAGGCGCGTATCCAGTTCACCACCCAAATACTACGCCGTACATTGTTCCGTTGGGTTAACACGTGTTAGTTTATTCGAACAAGTGCTTAAGCATCTGTTATTGACACATACGTGATTGTTTTTCTCTTGCTGTCGTTTTGTGTTACTCCCTAATCGGTTCATCTGTTGTATGTTAACCGTGACAGGAAATGGAGTATCGTTCGGTTTTCTGACCTTGGCTTCGCATCAGTGTTTGCCAAGACATCATGAAGCCTGGCGTATCGTGGCGTTAAGGCAAACTGTATTATGCGTTCACCTGTCAATAACGTCTAGCTTTACTCGTTTGGGCATTGAGAGAAGGCCCCATGATAGCTTAATAGGTGACGCATTTGCCTGCACATCTTGCAGGTATGTCGCGGTCCAGCTTCGAACCCGGGCGTAAACACAGCTCACGTCATGATGGAACAGCTAACGGCGATATCGGACGTAAAACTTGAGGCACAGAAGGTCACTGAAAGAAAGCATATTCAAAACAACGTCTGATGCCCGCATCCAGAGTGGTTCCGGAAAAACCGGCTGGTAACTATTTACAATCTTAAGCTAGGACTACGCGTCATTACGATTATGGAGCTCCAGTAAATAAATATACCGCCACTGTTCTTTCAACAACACTTAGACGCCGGAAGATAACCTAGATGTCGGTGCCGATGCCATTAGAAACCTCTCACCATCCTACTAAATAATGACCTTACGCTTAGTTATCTACAGTAGATAACTTATCTATTGATGATTCAACACGATTGTTAACGAGTCGATGACACTGGCTAACAATAGTTGAGAGATTGCGGCCAACGCCAGTTAAAAGATCATAAATCTTAATTAGTGGCTGAACAACTAGACCAACGGCTACGGATGATTGAAACGGCTGATCGACCTATCTGGATCAAGCTATCCCTGAACGAAACAAAAGAATCAATCACAAAGAGGAAATACGCTCACTTTATATATATATATATATATATATATATATATATATATATGCGCGTTATTTTGTTTTTATGCTGTAAAGACTGAAAAAAATAGGTTGAAGAAATAACAGCCACATTCGTGGGTACAGGCTTCAGAGAGGTTATTACGGACAATCATCTGCTCATGTATTGCCACATGTGTGTTTGATATGATTAGATATACAATCTGAGTAGGTGTTATCTGTAACAATGTGTCTTATTTCAGTCATTATAAATGGAGATAGCTCGCTTCTTAAAGAAGATCTAACAAAAACAATTGATTTTCGTAGTCCTTTTGTGCCTTTCAATCGTTTTACACTGAATCCATAGTGCTGCATTGTGTATAACGTACTATATTATCGGCACCGTTTGATAGAATGGAACGTTAATTCTCTAAGTTTTTTTGCCGTTATCGAAAATAAAACAACGACAACTGAGTAGTATATGTTCTATAGCTCTTCCTGTTGCGAAATGGTCATAAGCAAGCAACGAATAGACAGAAACAATGGCCTTAATCCTAAAAATACGAATTTTAACAAATAAAATAAAAACACGAATCCTTAATTCGCATTCATCAAAAAACTCAGGCCACATACTGATAAAAGAATAATCGAATTAACCTATATATGAAACTCTTTAGATAAACTCGAAAGTCTGCTTTTTGTACTAAATTGAATTAAGGCACTTATTGAGAGATTTGCCTTCTTCACGGTGTTGATTTATTGGGAATTTTTGGATAGAAATAGCACCATTTTATTGTATCCCGGCCAAGACATTTAAAATCAAGACTTTTAGATTATTTTCGGTTGGTATTGTTTAAAATTATATTGCGCCCATGCGTAATAACATAGTAGCCTAAACTGTAACTCTGTAAAATGGATTTTGTGTAAAAATCGAATACGATATATATAAGCATACAAGGGATTGTTGTTTACTTTACTTACTAAATCGGTACATTTGTGCTTCATATTTGTGCTAGTAGAAAGTTATCTATATATGCTATCCTTTCGATTTACACATTCTTATTGGCAACGTATTTTAGGAATATTCAAAACACAAGGAACAAACAGGTTTGGACGTCCCACCTTCGAAAGAAAAATAACCTTATATACTTTGTATGCCTGAAAAGTGGCAGACGTAAGCATGGTACGAGCGTCACCTATCCGTGTTTGGCCGTGCATTTTATTTTCTACGATAGCCGTTTTGTGCATACCTAAAAAAACATACATCTGTCATCTTTGTGGCATTTCATAGCTTGTTCAATGTCAAAAACACCTTTTTATGGTAAGGCATGAGATTTATCGGTGAGAAGTCAGGGAACCTTTTTCTGCATAGCACGCGGATAATTCATAACCGAAAATAGCCAACTCGTGCATACGCACCAGATTTATGCGCTGGTTGACCTCTATTTTTTCTTCTCTATGACCTCTACTTATGTGGCAGCCTCAACCTTATCTCTATTTTTTTTAATTATCATTGTCGAACCTGTGGAGTATTTAGTCAAAGGGCGCTTGTTCGAAACTCGCACGCCCTTTTACTTTCGCTAATTTCGAAACCTAATTATAGGTTCTGTTCAAAAGGGTCGCCTTTTTTTGCCGTAGCAAGATGTCCGGCATGCAGCGTCCTCCTGTATTGTATTAGCGTACATGCAGCGACAGACAGATAGCAATCGCGGCCTAGTCTACCGGTACTCCTGCCTGTCACCTGAAGACAAAGTCCGTTACACGAGGTGGCGTGTGCAGGTGTGTCTCTAACATCCAATTGAAGTACCGACGCCATTACAACTACTACCATCACTGGTATGTTCGACTCGAATCAAGCGTACATCGTTTTCGCTTCTTTAGTTCGTTCTCTATCCATCTGTACGTAGTGCGTCCAATGCACCTAAGACGACTTGCCGACTCATACCTACCTACAATCTTGTTTGCACTAGCAACTGTTGCTATGGCGTCGACCGATCGAGCCACTAAACGCTGTCTGTGGAGCCTTGAATTGGGATGAGGTGTACTATTATATACTCGGGTAGACGTCCGCGCCGGATACGACGCACGTTCGTCGTATTCTTTGTCTCGCGAGAGACAGCACGATACGTTTAGCGACGCTTTTCTACCTTTTCTTCTTTCGTGCCTGACCATTTGCTCGATCATTCTGTTGGCCACAGTGCAGTTGCACTGTTCGTCGCCTACCTGTCTTTAGGGGCCCCTGTAGCCGGCGACTGAACAGTCGAGAAGAGGAAAGACAAGCTGACTACTATTGCTGCTTTCACGAAGGGACGAAGAGTTAAAAAGAAAATGAACGTTTGTTAGCCAGTTGCCGTGGCGTGAAAGGCGATGCCGCCTCTACCGAAGCCATCGACCGTTCTTCTTCTACGATGGTCTTCTGGCGCGGTGCCTCGTAATCAGGTGCTCGTGGGATGTCGTCGTCATTGTCCGCTGCTGTGAAGGGAGGAGGCAACGAGACCGACGCGGTCATGGCTCGGTCATCCTCGTGTGCTTTCCTCCATCTTCCGTCCATCCACTGGCACTAGAATAACGTATTCGCTGACTGTCACACTGCGCCCTCGACCAACAGCTGATCCAGTGGACGCCAGAATTAGGAGCACTCCGTGCTCTCTTTAGGAGATGCTGGAACGGGCGGCATACAACATCGGCTATGGCGGTTTTCAACGCCTTACTTCAATAAATAAAGAAAGAGAAATAGACAGAATCAGAAAGAGTTAGGGCCCAGAGGAAAGAAGCAGACGCCTCACCTATGGACCCACGAGACGGTGCGAAGGGTTTCGCGATGATGATCTGCTTGAATCGGAACACAACGTAGAAAAGGTTACCGTAACTATCCAAACGGCCTTTCCTATATACCGTTTGCTTCAGGCTGCGTTTTTGTTTACGTACCACTCGTACTACTTCCGCTATTAGTAGTACCTGGTACGCTTACATTCGGTTGGGGAATACGGGAAAAAGGGTAACCAGTTTTAGAGTCGTCGTTCTTAGAGGAGATGTTTGAACGAGCAGAAATCTGTATTTCTTCGTGTTCAGGTGCATGACTTACTGATCCCTCGTACAAGCTGCATTGTGCTTAAGCAGAACGTAATCTGCAAGGAATCTTGGCAGCGACGGCAGACGTTGCCGGTCGAGAATCGGCTCCAGATAAGATTGCCGTAATGACCTGACGATTACATTCTAGACGAGTCATCATCATCAGAAGAAGACACAACAGCAGCAGCGCTGAACGCAGATAAAGCGAAGAAAGGTAAAGAGCTTTTTGCCTCTTCTAAGATATATGTTTGTGGTCCATATACTCTCGCACGAACGCATCAAGATACTACGTTCATTAACTAAAACATAGGTAAACCGCTACTACGAGCGAGTAAGTATATTGCAGGGAATAGAGGCCCACTGTAATGAGGTAACAGGAGCAATACACGTTTGTACAGCCCACTAAATGTGTGCAGGGGCGAGACTGTTCGATGCCGCTTTTTCTAAACGGCAACGGTGGTTAGGGATCGACCGGTTGAAAACCGCGGGTTACTTCCCCCTGTAACGTGTGGCCTTTTTTGCTTAAATGCCTCAGTATTGGCAGGATGAGTCATAAATACATAGCAATATTTAACGTAGTGGTAGGGCATCTTGACAATCTTGAGGGTGCTGCCTTTGCTTGCAGTAGTGACGTTTATCAAGGCCACTCGTTCTCCAAGGCTGGCGTAGATATGTTAGCGCCTGATTGTTTCTTTTAATTAGTTTGACGGCTAGAGCAACTTAATAATACACTTTGACATAATAACATATCAAGAGCTTGATTGTTGGAAAAAACTCGTAAGAGATGATTTTGAATAGTAAAGATTAAAAATATGTGATCCAACCAACGCGATATAAGCAGACGCAGGCATGATAATGCAACACTAGCTTCTCCTATACTAGAACCGGCTGAAATAACATCGTAAAACATTTAGGCGGCGAACCAAAGTTTTGAAGGCATAAAAAGTTGATTTCAAGTTATACGGTCGGATGCTTTTGTTAGAGAATGCAAATCGTTTGGGCGGGCAGCCTCTCTCGCATCGATCGGAGGGGAAATCCCATCGTTGAATGTATAAGATCCTTAGTTTGTCAACTACGTTATAGGGACTAGACGCCACACGAGAGCATACTTTAGGATATAGCTCGAATCTTTGTCAAAATTTATTATTATGAGTAGCTTTAGCAGAGAGAGGTAAGTTAACAGCAAACTTTACATACAGACTATATGTTGCCCTGATATACAGTATTTTATAAATTGCTTCGATCTAAATGTATCGCAAGTTTACCCTGTTCGGTCGCTTTATTTGCTGTGTGTTGGTGTAAAAGCTAAAAAAAACTTACGCTACTAAACAAGTTAAATTTTGTACACGAATAACACGCGCAAGTATCTTGCACAAGGAACTGAGTTTGCTATATCGCTCACTTAATGGTTCCTTGACCCAAACGCAAGCGTGTTTGCAGAAAATCAAATATATATACGTTAGAAACAATAAAAGCTTGCTTAGATGCATATCGATGCGTTCTAGCTCGCAGCTTTAAACAGTAAATAATATATCATGACGATAAAAACAGTAAATACGTATGCGCCAGCTCGTCTGATCGCGAAGGGTCAGTACAACGTTTATCATAGACTTATGATTGATCGCAGCAAAACGTGCGGTTTTCTGTCTTCAAATGATCTTGTGTCGCAACGATCGTTCTATATATAGGTCATCTCCCTCTTTGTAGCTAGATGAATGCATATATAATCGACCCGTGTTGACGTAGGTAGAAGTATAAGGAATATGCTAGAATAGCTAACAAGGATGTCAAATTTTAGGTCAGGCACGATTTCCATTTTAGGTCGAATCGGGTAACCGCGCAGTCCAGGAATGGAAAAGCTAAAGCTTAGCTAAATAGCAGCTATAAGAAAAAAACTAGAGAACCGTTAATGGCTTCTAGTAGTGTTCTTTTTCTTTCCAGTCTCGCTAATTTGAAAACTTGACACGGAAAATTTACGTTCCAATCGACGTTCAACCGATATACTTTTTACATGTTTTTATATGGCAAAAATCAACTACAACTAGGTGTAAATACAGAGGTTACTCGATGCTGTCATTTTAACTTGAACTAGACGCCTCTTGATAGGCTGTATACACACCTTCGCAATTTGTAAACCGTTCTTTTGACACCAGATATATTTCAACTGTCACAGAGATTTCGGTTTCGATTTGCTTGAAAAGTCAGCATCAGACTATTGTGCTTTAATTACAGAGTAATAATTCGTGGTAGCGTAAGGTGAATTTGTTTAGGTCGCTAGTAGTCGTTGGTCTCGGGACAAAATTCCTACGTGTTCGACCCCTAGGGATGGACCTTTGAACTGCTAAAACCTGTTGCGCATATCGTGTCTAGGAAAGCTCTTGTGATAGAAATAGAAAATTGTCCAACAGTAAAAATGACACCAATAGAAAGACTAAAAAGCCCAGAGTGGATGACTGACTTTGTACGTGTGCTCGAGAACACAGCGCTTTACCGAGGTCATATTATGATCCGTCTGATTTTATGAAACTTGCAGCTGTTATGTGAGCCGAGCACAGTTCATGTGTAGCATGAAAAAAATTTTTTAGCATAAACAGTAACGACGGTCCTATGTTGAAGTGTAGTATCTCTGACTTGTTCTCTCTACTTTGTTTGATGTTTGTTTAGCCTCCGTTAAAAAAAATCGATTCAAATCTATTACTGCCGATCCGGATGAGGTCGGCTTGAACTGCACGATTATCTTGTGGGAGGGACCTCAGATGAGCTACTTAATTACCATACGGCCATCGTTTCCGCTGTTGTTTTTGCTTTACTGCTGGCTCCCGCTACCCCCAAAAGCAGTTTAGATCGACGACCTACTATCGATTATGTTAAATAGGTTCTGATCTGTGAATTACATCTAATTGATGTTGAACAGCTCGGTTAATGATGACGATAGGTAACATAATCAGACGAAATTTTGTATTTACGCGAACACGATGCTCCATTTACTATTGTCCTATCGAGATAGGCTTGTGTGAGTTAGATATCCCAATGAGTAGCTTTGTAACTATTATACATAGACAGAAATATTGGAAAGTTTGCAAAAAAAAAAAAACGAACATGTATATTTTTCCCTGATATGCCACTTTTATAAAGTTTAAACAGAAACGTAAACCTTGCTGATTGTGATAACTGTAAGCTTAGACAGGTGGGCAAATCACGTAATTTGTTATTATACGTTTATGAAGTACAATATATATATATATATATATATATATATATTTATTTTTCATATAACCTTGAATATAGATGATTCCCAAAACATAATATAGTCATACCTTCAGATTATTTTACTAATAAGACAAGCAATCGTAGTGCTTTAGACTATAGTTTCTACCTCAGACGGCGCGTACATCGATCCGCGAACGAATATCGTTTTGCAAGGCTAAATCGGAAACGACTCGAAATGCTATGGTGATTTTAGTAGCTGGGCCCCGTCGTCATGTTGAAAACGGCAAAAATGAATGATATCTCCGTGTCTGTCAAGAACACGAAAGGAACTCGCAAGTTGGACGCTGAACGACCAACTTAATTTTTGCTCGACAGGCGTCCTACGCCAAATGCTGGTGCGGACGCGATGTAGACGAAACAACGAACTACTAGAAAGAGATCCTTGACGATAATTTTATCTTGCCAATCACTCGCAGTTATTTAGGTCTAGAAGAAAAAATTTATCACCGATTCTATTGGAAAGTACCTTTTATTCATTGTACAGGGAGTTTGTGCTTGCGAAACCAAACTGAGCATACCAACTATTTGAAATAATGAAACATCTGATCGATAAATTTTTGACGAAGCTTCGTGATTTTTACGGTATTAATTATTAAATTAATTATATATTAAGTTACAGACAACTCACTACGAGTCTTGCCGACGCACTTATTTCCAAAACTAGAAAAAAATTTTAAATCAGCACTGCTGGTACAGCATCTAGCGACTTGTGGCTGCAAGAAAGCTAAATGCTCTCTAAAATGCTATTAAAAATAGTCTATGACGTCTGTAATCAATTTCAAGAGAATTATGAAATTTGAAGTTCGGGTCATAAAACTTGCAGGCCTATATATAAAATCCCACTGCAAATTTTCCTCTTAACCAAATCAAGAATCCAAGCTATTGCCTTATCTTCTATACTATCCTTATATACAGTGTCGTAGTATGATAATATCTTATAGTAACATGTGAGACATAGTGTTTGCCAAAAGTCGGTATGCGTTTGGGGCAGACAGGCAAAAATGTATGCAAAAATACGGCTCTAAATGATTACAGTATTGCTCTTCTTGGAGAAACATTACTCTTAGCGTAGTTCGCTAGCGCCTGTGACATTGTTCAGTGCCGCAATCGGCGTTTTCGTACGTGGCTCAGTCCTGTCAGATTGTGGTGGCAGGTTTGCGTGAGTGGGCGCAAGCGCCGGAGATTTAAAGCTTTGGACTATGAAAAGGAGGCGGACGACGAGGCAGCGTTGGCGATGGCAGTGGAGTCTTCGTTAATCGTCGCTCTGCAGACCTCTTCCGTAGATCACAGTGCAAGGGATTACCCTGATCTCCTTGGCGTGCCGAAAATGTGCCGAGCGGCGCTCGTACACGAATCCAACACGCCCACAAACGAACCGGTGCTGCCACCATATCCCCGCCGCAGACCGTCGCCGCACTACCAGCCGTGATACAACGTACGTATCTCCAGTCACCCGTAGTAGTATCTCGTCGGTTCAAGTCTCGTTTGGCCATGACTACCCCTTCCCCGGCTTTTCTTCTAAGAACTGCAGTCTTAGGTTTACGCTTCCCCTACTTCTTCACTGTCCAGCTCCCATTCGTGCTGCCGGAGTCGCTGTCTAAATCTTCCACCAATGCTAGCGAGGCTGTATCTAGCTTGTGTAGGCCCATGTGTGTATGTCTGTCTTTGTTCGTGTGCGTCGGTACCCACGAAGGTATGTACATGTTCCATGCATCATTTGTCGAGTAATGCACGCTGTATTTTTCTTCCTTTTTTTCTCCACCTGCAGAAGGAGGCCTTCTTGCTGCCATGTCGATGTCGCACTGGAAACGTTTTTCCCTTACGAGACCCCCTAAGGGAACTGGCAATACATTAAACATCGGTAAAGCGAGGAAACTCACTGCTTTGATGAGTTGTCGTCTTGCGTAAGCAAACAGCTCGCCAGTTTCCTCTTTCAGCTGAAGGTTCACACAGCGAAGGAACCGGTGATAGCCAAGGCAAATAAAGAGGAGTAGTGGACCTATGAAAATATTGGGCTAGTATTGGAAGTTATAGTACTTTTAAGTACTTAGTGTGTTTAAACTAGTGAAAAAAAGTAGTGAATTTATATTGAACCTTGGAATAAGCTAGACGAGGCCGATTGACCCGTTTAAGAGTTAGAGTGCAACGTGTTACAGAAATCACCGCACTTTACTATGAGGAGATATTTCTCTCAGCAGGGGGTACGTTTCCTACTTTAACATTGCCGTTTCTCGCAACCGTTACAAAATTAGTATTTAGGTTAAACAGATCTATAAAAAATACTCAAAATAATACCATAGTTAAGTGTAGAATGAAACCGAGGCATGTTTCTTATAAAAACTAACCATGGTCCAAATCCTTATTCCAGCCCACAAAAGCCAATTTACTACCACCTCAAATGTGGACGCGTTTTTTTTTATATATAGTAAATTCTATTCCTAATTGCTTACGGACGTTTACGGTAAACTATAACATAATCCATATGCGAATTAAACAAGCGTCAATAAACGCAATACATTTGTAATATATTGTGCTCAGAAAAAATATTCTCCATTTGCTGTTTGCTTACTTGCACATCTGAACCTCTTCTGTACCGATTCTACTGCTTTTAGCTTTAGGATTTCCTTTTAATGCATTCACTGACCTATCACAAGGCTCAGATATATGGAGAGAGAGCGAGAGAGAGAACCATGTCCGATTGAAGCGACGAAAGTTCTTTTAGAGACTGTTGAGTTGAGTCAGCCAGAAAAATCTGCCCTGTTGGCAGATGCAGGTCTGCTCGTCGGCCAAACTCATCCTTCTTGTATAGACGCTTCTTCATTGTGTTCTCCAGTTCGGATCGAGATGAGTCTGGTTTGTTCGCTGGTTTGCTATCTCTAAGGGCGCACCAGGTTACACTAGCCGTCAAGACAGCAGGCAATGTCAATTTCGAAAAAAAGGAAGAATCATTTGCATTTTGCAATATTCGTCACGTTGCCCATCCAGTGTCGTTCCCGCTTCTCCTGAGCGGCGTTGTGGAAGATACGACCCCCACTAAACTCTGAAAAGCAAAGACGCTTATAGTTTTAGCTTGGCCATTGGTGATCGAGCAAGCATTGCTGTAGAGATAGCGTGCCGCACACACTCGACGCAGTGCATTGTTAGTTCAGAAGATGCAAAAGACTCGCAGTGGCAGGACCGATCAACTAAAATGTCGCTCTCGGTAAAAAAGAATAGCAGAGGTTAGGTTGGATGAGGCGACAACCCCATATCTAGTTGGGTGGCACGGGTCGTCGGTGAGTTCATGGAGTGATCAAGCCACTGTGCTTCGCGGGGTCGCTTCGGCCTTGGGAAGGATGGAACCCTTATTGAAGACCCAACAATCAGGACACATAGACGAGCATAACCATGAGCGGGTGGAAAGGACAGTAAACGAATGGGGGGAGACATAAAGAATGAAAGAAACTAGATTATCTTTTAGCCGTATCGAGGCCGAGACTTTAACGTGTCGTTCCTTGTAGTCGGGTAGAAAAGCAAGCTAGCGACAAATATCTCGCAGGCCAACAAAAGTCGTGATTCATCAGAAGCCGTTAGAGCGGAATTTCTACTTACGCATTTCTACTATCGTACTGCGTTTTCCGTCACTGGCCCATTTGGCCACACCGCAGCGCCACAAGGAACCACGTGTAATCCTCTAATTGGCACTCTAGTTCAAGTACACATGATTGACTATAGATAGAATGTGGTAGGTACAAGGTGTTGTAAATCGCACGACGACCAACAGCTCTCAACTCCTTCAAACACTGAAGCAATGCCTTCAGATATCAATTTTTATGCGCATATTCTCCTTCAACTATGGTGATCCAGTTAGCAAAGTCAGCGAAATTAGTATCTGAACTTTAATCAATGACAAATGATGGCATCGTTAAACAGATTTCAGCTCACGTGTACCGAGTCCAATCAGTATTTCGCACAACGTCGGTTTGACACGATAGATGCTCAAAGTTCAGTGCAGAATTGCTACCCATCCAGAATCACGATGTGTCTGAAATCATAAGATTGGTCTGGGCGACTTCGCTGATAGTAGCAACAATAAACAGTGGCTTGTGTGGTAAGCGCCTCGGAAACCTTGTACCCGCTAACCTCAGTTGGAAGTATCAAGCGCTTTTGATGAGCCTAATAAGTTAGCGGGAGAGACATTTTGGTCGTGTCGAGGGCACCCATCTGAGAGAAAGCAGCATTATCTGATTCAATTTGCACCTAGGGCTTCCTTTATAAGGAAGCTCGTAGCGACTCGACTGAGGACAATTGTAGGATAATACTATCAGAAGACAAGCAAATTCGAGCACATGTTTTATTTCTGCAATTATACATATATGATAAATCTGCGATTTCTTCAATCATACCTTTTGCCAGAGAATAGCAGATATGGAGACGTTTTTTCCATGTCCATGTCATGATGGTCATAGCTAGAATTTCTAGCAAAGAGCAAAAACAGAGAGCAAATTTCTCGGCAAAAAATTTAACATAAATTTTGTCTACTTTATTAATTATCTTGAAAATTGCCTGTATTAGCCAAAACGTAGTCATATGTAAAATTTCTAAATAATTATGTAAGTCATAGAAGCCGATCCTAGTCGTCTAGTCGAGTTCATGGTCCGGTTGATGTTTTCGCGTCTGATGACGTATAAAGAACTACTACGTAGTTTTGGTGCCATTAATCAGATCAGCGATGTCAGAAACTAGAATGTATTCTATCGAACGAGGGCACTACGTAATCGACTTGACAGCTGGATAAATAATCCAATTTTGGCCGCTGAGAGAAGTCTCCGCGTTCCTGGGTGTGGAGTAACATTGTAAAAGTTTCCAGAACATTGGCCGTTTGACTCATACTTGAAGCAGTCGGGCCTTCCAGGTCACGAGTACTGTTTATACCACGAGAGTATTAAAACCAGCTATCTGGTATCAATTTTGCTTTCATTTGTAATGATTTTTACATTATTATAATGCTTTTCTGTGCCCGCGTTCAACTGTCACCTACATACCTCTGTAGACGACAGATCGCCTGCCTACGGAAGGTGGGACATAGTCGGTTAATTACTAACACTATTTAGTTATTGTTGTTTATTTTAGAATTAACAATTGGCTTGAAGTACCACTTTCAGCGAGATCTGCCGAACGATCCCGCTATCGGAGTACGGCTTCTGTCTGCATATAGTGGCGTAAGGCAAAAGTACTTCTTTGAGGAAGTGATTATTATTATTGTCCTTACTCCTAACGACAGCAGTAGCTTCATTGTTACCCAACACCTTGGTTTGCCTTGCTCGGGTCGGAAACGATACATTTTTTTTACTTTTGAACCCCCTATATGGCCTTTACGGTAGAATATCGATTGCAATCTTAATAACCGGTTTACGCGACTCATTATTTAGGTCTAGAAAGATATGGAACTAACAACTAATCTATCTAGAATATCGTTTCGTTTCTATAGTTATCGTTTCACTGGCTTTATGGAGCTAAGCGAAGTAACTATGAGATCGTCCTATATAAGCAATATGAGACAAAAAGTCTGGCATGAAGTTGTCACGAGATTTAAAAATTAACTCGCCGCGGGCAAGCTCGTTGATTTTATCGCCGATGGGTGAAATTCGCAAATACGTTCCGCGCTGCTGGTCTCAGCCCCTTACCAAAGACGACATAAATGTGTAACTTCGGTTTCATAGAACTACCGAAGGAAGAACTACAGACGGACAACAGGAAGCGATCCAGGTCACTGTGGGTTATTACGCTATGGCAGCGACATCCACCAACATACGGCGAGATGCATGGACGTAGTTCAGACGGAAATGTCTGACCCATGCGAAAAATTTAGCGTTTAAGGATACCTTTGTTATCACCATGTCTCGTTAACCGCGACAAAACGCGCAAAAGCACGAATGCTTAGCAACATAGAAGCTATAAAAAGGTTAATCAACCAATCTTAAAGTAACTTCGGGCAAAAAATCCAGAACCGTGGCCATCCGATTTGGGAATAAACTCCCCGAACTTCAATATGCACGGCCCGAAACTCTACCTGTAAAGCAAATGGACCAATTCAAATGGCTTGAGCAGTGCCTAAGCATCCTAAAAGGGTGCACGAAGACGCCTTGGTAAAAGCTGCGAACCATATTGTAAAGAACAGCGGTCGTCGAAGTGCTGCAAAGCATCTAAAACAGCCTGAAACGAACGTTCCTTGTTAATGCGCCCTAAGCTTCGTTGCAATGTGGCATGCAGGTTCTTGCGAAGGTGGTCCAACCACTACACTTTACACATATTTTTGATAAGAGATCACGAACGTACGTTCCTCAAAGAGCTCATCGGCGCTGCAGAATACCAAGACCAAATAAAGCTGGAGCCGATTCTGGAACAAGGAATAGTCCGCATAACCGGGCGAAGATTGTCTGATGGTGACCACAAAGGTACACCCAGAGACAGGGAAAACTACGAGGACCTTCTCATCCCTTTTAGAGGAACTAGAGGTGTAGAAAGCAATAGATGAGAGGTAGCTTCATAGTACTGATGTCAGACAGATTTCATTTGATATCGCTGCGCTGAAGGCAGACGTCGACAAAGGCCCTCCGAGCTACGACTCTGCTGAACATGTCGACTCTTCTGTACGAGAAAGCAGCTAGTATTATTAGCTACTCCCCAAAGATATCAAGAAGCTCCATGTCTTCGAATCAGTTCCTAATTATGCGGCCATTATTTTACAAGCGACAAAATTAATTCTATCGTTCACAGAACGATATATGAGCATCTTCTGAGTGCGTGTAATAGTACTGAAATTTTTCTAGCGAACAGTGACGAATCTTGTTTCTGAAGGACATTGCCTATAGTAAATGTGCTAAATCAACAAGTGACCGATCAATATTTGTTCTGAGAGGCAGCCTTGCACTACTCTAATTTTACAGGACAAACAGATTCTTCTTTGATCCACAGTGGTCGCGGTAGCTGTTGCTTCTCTGAGCGGCCAAAGTCAGACTACCCACTTAACTCCCAAGTCGAACGCGTAATGTTGACTAACTCTGTGTGTTGTATGTATCTGAATTTCTGTTACGCCGCTAAAAGATATAGAAACGGCAACGACATAAAATGTTACCAATATCGAGAAGTAGTACCATGGCTTCTACCATGGCTTGACTACCTCAATAACATTATACGTTATCGTATGCGAAAACGTCGACCAGATGACAAAAGCGACTATACAATTATATTCGGCTTTTTACTTAAGGCGAATACTTTTCGAGATTTTCGGAAAGGAAGATAGAGTCCAACCAGAAACAATGCTTAATGGCTCAAATACTCAACCCAAAAAACAGTTAAAATAATTTACGGCAAATTTCCTACGGGGATTCCGACACAAGTGGCTTATAGACCCAATCGCATCAAGTTGTTGAAAAAGTATTAACCATTTATAAGGCAAAACTGAAGGATTTTTTCACTTTGGAAGTAATATTCCTAGGCCAACTATGCACCATCTTGATCGACGACTTTGTGCCTTGTGTCTTAAGTAATTCTATTCTTGCGAAAAAATCTGACAGGTCCCTCTTGAGTACCTCCATTGAGACCGAATGAACACTATTAATGGGGTTCTGCAAAGGCCAAAACAGACGACAGTCTGATGGTGCAAAATTCGGGCATTTCCCACCCAAATTTATTAATAATTTTTTTTATGGCTGAAAATGTATGTGATGTCATGGTGGTTCTGCTTATTAATGTGAGCTGGTTTTTTGAATGGCTCATTGTAATCTTATTAGTCATTGACGATCTAGGTCTCAGTCGAACGTTTTCCAGGAACCAGTAATTCATAGAGCATGATTCCTGGCCAACCCCACCAAAAGCATCACCAGTTTTCGGGGCCATCCTCTGCTTTTTCACAGACCTTTTTTTCTTCAGTTAAACACTATTGCCGTATATGGCTGACTTTTCGTCATTTGTGACCAGCCGTTTTAGAAATGGCCCGATTTCGTTCAACTTTTTGTAGACTTTCGCAGATGGAAATACGATCGAGTGAATTGCGTTGAACAACTAGCTTCTTCACAGTGTTATGGCTATTAATTTGCCGGTCTTGCTCGACCTTGGCGATGATGATTTCATCAACATTTTGTTTTTGTAATTGGTCAGCAATCACAAGAAACATTTGTCACATCGGAACTTCCAGAACGAAAGCGGCTGGCCGATTATGGTGCCTTCTTTTTTTTGTCTCTATCTTAAGCCTGAATAAAGGCACTCTAATAACTTTAGCATGTCTACTGGATTTCAATTTTCTCATAAACCAATGTCGATACGACATGATTCTGCAAGACGTATTTCTAAAGCTATCTAACTAGAAAAAGAAAACGGTCGTTACTGTTTCAATAATCTATTATATCATGCCGATCGCTAAAAGCATACTTTTGTGTTAGTTGAAGTATATATAGACTAGCCTATGTGCCAAGCGCCACCCTCAAAGTTAGCATTAACAGTACACCATAGAACAATAGGACGTACTTGATGATGCGGGCGTTCTAATTTGATACTCTACCACATTGGCGTCACTCGGGTGGATCAATCGAGGGCTTCGTTTAGGGTATGACCGTAATTATTCGTAACGTTGGGTGCCTGCCACTTCCATAGCAAAATGGATATTTCTTGTATAGTTTTAACCATTATTCTTGCCATAATCACTGTAACTACTAGCTGGGTTCTGTGCCTAGTGGGCTAGCGTCAGTACAACCTTTGTGGGTAAGGAAAATGATTTATAACCCACGCGTGGCAGCTGGCCTTGCTTAAGATTATCTTATTGGTAGTCGCGCGCGCTCTTGAGTTTACAGGAAAAGCGCGACACTGGAAACAAGTGGGTTCGGCTTAATATTATCTGTTGCTGTAAGACGGCAGACAAATATATTCCGACTCGATAATGTGTGGTCAAAACGGGCGAACATATTGTTAGTATTGCCTCCGAAGGCAAAAAATAGTACTCGCGATGCCTATAATGATATCTGTCTACTAGAAGTTTAACTATGAATCCTCGTACACGCATTACTTAAAGTGGGATACGCCCAAACCTTCAAGGTACACCTCGTGTTCACGGGTCACAAGGAACATGTTGAGCTAGCGCTTTCATGACATGGGGCTAGCTTGGGTGTTTTTCGTTATTTTCGTAAAGAGCTCACGAGAAGAAGACATTTGAAAAGACGAAATCATCTCCTTGATGGAATTTATGACCATTAAGGGATGACTCCTAGGATTGTCGTCGAGTTCATTTTTCGACCAACTTATGGCTGGCGCCTGAGGATACGTATAGACCACTTGAGCTTGCTCCGGGCATATCATGAGCTCGAAATCAACCAATCTGCATTGTAATGGAGCTCACTGAGTCGGCTCAGTATTGATCAGCGAGATCTACAATAAAGATGTAAAGATGCCACCACTGCCAAACCTAGGTCTTTTTCACCAGGGCTATTTTTACAAAGTTGTCATGAGCAGCTGTTATAAGCATTCTTCAAAATTAGCCGTCTTATTAAGAGCGGATGTTATAGGCTCTATGTCATGATGAAGTTGACTAAACAAAAAATCTTGCCCTGGAGTTAAGCAGTTTTTTCGAAACTTTTTTTTCTCTAAACGTTATGATGGTTCAGTATGGAGAATTTAGCACATCGGTACATGCAATCGCAAGAATTGATTTATTCAATGTTTTTCTACCATTTAGCTCATATTGTAAGTTTCCAAAACTGTCCTGTATCATTATAATAGCATTTTAACATTTTCAAAGGCTACCCTGCTTAGTACGGGGTGTTCTAAAAGTATTTCAGAGCTGAGTATCCGAGTAAAGGAATTTATGACGGCAGAGCACAAATGTAATGCTTGCCAGAAGACGGTCGAAGGCTTACGGCAAAGACCAGTTTGATGAGCCCTGTTATGTATTACCCATTTTTACGTATTTACCACTACTAAAATACATATACCTCTATGCAATAGTTCCCTGTGCGGCGGCGATATGCGGAATATAATAATACACCAACGCTCCCATATAATCGTGCTACAGCCTCGATTTTCTATTGCCCATACAACATAATGCCTATATACTTGTCCCATAGCACTTATGCGCACCTAGCTCAAGCTTATTCCCGAGAAGTCAAAGAGGCGTACATTAGCCCTCTCCGGTGCTCAGCTGAGTGTTTTCTGTTGAGTAGCTGTCGAGGTTGTAGAGATGCGTCTACGGGTGAACGACTATAAACACTCGTATTCCTACTATCCTCACCATGGTGAGCCGCTTTCTCTCTGGCCCTCATCTCCGACGGTCGTCGTAAGGAGTCGAGTCACCACTACGGAGCCAGTGAACCAGCCAGTGTTTCGAGTCATCGGAAGCCAGCGCGGCACGACTAGTCGCTTGCCTGACTCTGGGCGCGATCTCGCCCCGGTGTTACTAATGCGTGAGTTCTGCTAAGCAACCATCTGTCGTTCAATTCCCACATGAGAGGGCACCTGCGCACACCCTACCAATATCATGATGACGCAGTCTGGCCAGGCGATAGCAGCAATAACGCAATATAGTGTTTTCTTGTGCGTCTATCTATTCTATCTATTTATCTATGTACCGTACCGCACAGAAATACCTATCTATCTATGTATGTATCTATCTATCCTATCCTATCCTATCCTATAATATCCTATCCTATCCTATTCTATAATATCCTATCCTATCTATCTATCTACTCTATATATCTATCCTATCCTATCTATCTATCCTAGCCTATCTATCTATCTATCCTCTGTCTGTCCGCGACGACCGACAAGATCATCAAACGCTGAGATTGTAAAGTTATCCCACTATACTCTATATACTTTTTGGGACACTTAATTCTGGCTGTTAGCGTTTTCACGAAACGGCCGTTGCGGAAAATTCAATGTGCGATTCGTTGATTCGGATTGATAAATATACTCAGCAATCAAGACTTCTTAAAACTGAGCTGCTTATGTATACCTTAAACATACATTCGTGCGCAGTAGTGCTATAGCATCATAGAATTACAAGACCACTACACGAATTATAAGGCTCCAGAGATATCTATAGTTTATGCATATGTTAAACAACAACTTCGAGTGTAATTAAGTAGTAAACGCTCGTAAACAAGCCGTAGTACTTCGTATTAGGAGTCTCCCATTGGGTGCCGTTGTAGCTGAACTCTCCAGTCTAGCGGGAAGATCGGGTATGTGACGACGCGATTACATTGTTGACAATCAATGTTCATATCCATACATGTAAGTACACAAAAGACAGCTTCGAAGGAGCAGATCGAGCGAGCGGTACACAAGACAACTATCGGTCGACGAAAGGAAATTGGCTTACATGAATACGAGATGGGGTTGTACAGGCATGTAGGCCGAAGGCTTTACATGTGCATGCTCTTATTGAGTAGCAGGACTCGCAGTAAAATTGCAAACAGTAGCCTGGCAGCCATGGGAACTGCGGACTACGCCGAGTGTCTCAGTAACGGGCAAACAATGGAGACACCCGTCGACACGACGACATAATGCGCGTTCGCACAGAGAATGCAAGGCAGAGAGGAAGAACATCCAAGGAGACGCTTTCGTCGATCGATTTGAACGCCGTCCACCCTGCGACTCGCGATACCTGACGAAGCATGACGACCGGCCCGGATCGGACACCCCCGCTGTTTTACTGCGTCACTATGCTATTTGATAGAAAACGAGTAGCAGCGCTACGATTGCTAACTGCGTAGATTCATAGAAAGCGTGACATCTCGGCCGTGACCAATTCTCACATTGTTGACGAATGCTAAACGAGGAAGGCGACGAGGACTCGAAGCTTGAGAGATACAGAACGTGCAATCACGATGTTCTTGCATATGACTGGACACTACAGAAGCACCCAGCAGCAGAGAAGAGGATGTAGCGGTCCTGTTGATGGACGAGCTTGTCAAAGGCCTCGTAAATGTCTATGACATGATTCGACTTCACTGTGTACATTTCATGGATGATAATTCCAAGAGTTCAGTCACACTGCTTGCCGTTCATCCGATGTGAATATTCTTGGTCGAGTTCAATCGGCTCATCAAAGATGGTGTTTGAAGATCTACATAAACGTTAGAGGCTTGTCAATGAATGCCGAGGCGAGCATATCTACTCAATAAACTGTTTTCTTGGTAAATTATTTGTAAAACATACAAATAATGTGTCGAAATCTAGTATTAAAACCATACTTTGAACTTCATAGGCCCGCGAGTATATCCAGAAAATTTATGATGGTTCGAAGACTAAATATGGCCTAATTGACTTTGATATCTTGTTAGATTTATTTCAGTTTCTAGAAGTTCAATGTTAAAATCGCAGTCTTCATCTTTCGACAGTTCTTCGTGGGTGATTGAAGTAGTGAGAAAGTAAATCCAGCTGGACACTGATTCGACCCGGACAATGGCCACTAGTAAGAAATAGCTTGCTTATATTCAATGGGTAGAGTTGTTTGTACTACCTTAAAAAATATGGAGTTAAAGTCATTGACGTATTTGAATGCATTACGTCTCTGGGTCATAGCCCAAACATCGAACAACGTAAAAAGTAGGTATTCTTTATGGCGGGTCGCAAAAGAGTTATTGCTTGCTACCACCGCAAGGCTATGGACGATTAGAAAAATCTGAAATACTAAGCGAAAGTATCATGAATTCGTTTTGGGTCTAGCAGCCGGAACACTGATGTATATTTGCTCTATCAGAAGGTGTTTGATCATCTTTATACTGTAAACAAGCTATGCTTAATACCGAGGCAACTAGACACTGTTTTAGTGCGACATCTCACGAAACGCTAACTGCAAAAGCTCAAGTAATCCTCTAAGAAGTGAAAAAATAACTGCAATCGTTGTATACAGGGTGTTTCAGAACTCGGGGCACATTTTAAATAAGCGCCAGAACTTAATTGGACGATGGGACGTTGATTCTCACTATACGACTAAAAATTCACATTTATACAAAACGAGGCTTGGCAGATATCGTTTAGATAATACTGTAAGAAACTCCACGTCATTGGCAACATTGGCCATATAACGCTATGTGTGTGCAGAAAAAAGGCCACTTTTTACACGAAGACCTATTTCAGTTGATCAGAGGTAGCTAAACGATATTAAATTGAGCGAGTAATTTCAAATGCTTATCTTCCTAACCCTCAAATGAAGTCTCTTGAAGACACTCTATTATACTGAGATCGAGGAGCATCTGGGTGAGGCTAAAACTCCTTCATTCGCTGAACAAGCTTCAGCCGTAAAGAACATAGCACATTAGATAAGTACTTAACTTTTTACCTAGGTTGGCTGTTAATATCTATAATAAGTAATTGGCTGATACCTACGACGAATAGTGATTTTCGAAATTATCGAGTTCTTTCTATAGAAACGCCCTCGCAATGAGATAGGTAAACAAATTAAAAATAACTTTGCATTTTGTAGATCTGAACGCATCTCGATACACTCGATATGATTAATATCACTGCCTTTGCGTTGATATTTTTACAAAGTACCAATTGTTATTTTTACCACTTGCTTTTATTTGAATAGATAATACCAGTATTACATTGACTAACTTTTAAGTTCTTGAAATGACCCTTTTAAGCCTTCTTTTGGCATAAGAGTCGCGACGAATTAAGTCGAATTGGTACTTTCATGTTTCTTCTGCTTCAAAAAAAAAAGAAGTCAAACGTAACATTAGTAGCTTTTAGGTCAAAACGTTTCTTAATTTTTTCAATGAAACATTTTAATTGAAATTAATATCGACTCTCTGTGGTTCTATTTAAATTGTTCGTTTATTAAACTGTACCACTACAAAGGTCGACCTCGGATTTTAAAACACCCTGTCTAT